>NC_059354.1:44545000-44845000 GCF_019703515.2 Myxocyprinus asiaticus
TAGTGTTTCAGTTCACCAGCATTGTAAAGTACTGCCGGTTCAAGCATTTGCATAATTCCAAACATTAGTAACCGCTATAAAGTTCTTATACAAATCTACAAACGCGGAACAGTAGAGTTTGACAGCGGTTCGCAAGATCTGAAACTCATAACTGTCAAACAAACATTGCACTTTCTATTTCATAATAAAAGCTCCTGGTGAAAGAGAAATAAACACGACTGCACTTGCAGTGTCAAAATAATTAAAAACCCCAGTTTAGGGTGAAGTAAATAGGACAGAAATATATAAATTTATCTTTAACAATTCTTATCCTGAAAATAATAATTCAGTATTATAATAATAATAATAAACTTGACTGGGTTCCACAGTAATAATTTTGTACTATGCAATATTCATCAGCTTTCCAAAAAAAATAAGTGAAGTAGTTTTTGCACACCTTGTTCATTAACAAAGAAAAATGTTTTAGTAAAAATATATGAAGGTAAATACGATTTTTAAGCTTCCATATATGATTGTATGTTAAGTATAAACGTGCAAATCAATGAAAATGATTACATTTTACTCTCCCTTGTGTTAATTTAATGAAAAACTGGGGGAAACATGCCTTCATTTTTAAATAGATTTTTATTTAATGCCTTTGAAATAGTAATTCTTCATGGCTACAATGGCTGTTTAGATGAAATGATAGTTCCTCTGATTAAAAAAAAACAACAACAAAAAAAATAACACTCTTATTTCAAAGCAAAAACATAATTATCGATTAAGTCATAAGTTTGCATACACCTCAGCCAAATAAATTTAAAGTCGGTTTTTCACAATTCCTGACATTTAATCATTGAAAACATTCCCTGTCTTAGGTCAGTTAGGATCACTACTTTATTTTAAGATTGTGAAATGTCAGAATAATAGCAGAGAGTATGATTTATTTCAGCTTTTATTTATTTCATGACATTCCCAATGGGTCAGAAGTTTAAATACACTTTGTTAGTATTTGGTGGCATTGCCTTTAAATTGTTTAACTTGGGTCAAACTTTTTGGGTAGCCTTCCACAAGCTTCTCACAGTAAGTTGCTGGATTTTTGGCCCATTCATCCAGACAGAACTGGTGTAACCAGTCAGGTTTGTTGGGTCCTTGCTCACACATGCTTTTTCAGTTCTGCCCACAAATTTTCTATCGGATTGTGGTCAGGGCTTTGATATGGCCACTTCAGTACCTTGACTTTGTTGTCCTTAAGCCATTTTGCCACAACTTTGGAGGTATGCTTGGTGTCATTGTGCATTTGGAAGACCCATTTGCGACCGAGCTTTAACTTCCTGGCTGATGTCTTGAGATGTTGCTTCAATATATCCACATCATTTTCCTTCCTCATGATGCCATCTATTTTGTGAAGTGCACCAGTTCCTCCTGCAGCAAAGCACCCCCACAACATGATGCTGCCAGCCCCATTCTTCAAGGTTTGGATGGTGTTCTTCGGCTTGCAAGCCTCACCCTTTTTTCTCCAAACATAACAATGGTCATTATTGCCAAACAGTTAAATTTTTGTTTCATCAGACCAGAGGACATTTCTCCAAAAAGTAAGATCTTTGTCCCCATGTGCACTTGCAAACTGTAGTCTGGCTTTTTTTGGTGGTTTTGGGGCAGTGGCATCTTCCTTGCTGAGCAGCCTTTCAGGTTATATCGATATAGGATTCGTTTTACTGTAGATATAGATACTTGTCTACCTGTTTCCTCCAGCATCTTCACAAGGTACTTTGCTGTTGTTCTGGGATTGATTTGCACTTTTCGCTCCAAACTATGTTCATCTCTAGGAGACAGAACCTTGAGCGGTATGATGGCTGCGTGGTCCCATGGTGTTTATACTTGCGTACTATTGTTTGTATAGCTGAACATGGTGCCTTCAGGCATTTGGATATTGCTCCCAAGGATGAACCAGACTTGTGGAGGTCCACATTGGCTGATATCTTTTGATTTTCCCATGATTTCAAACCTAGAGGCACTGAGTTTGAAGGTAGGCCTTAAAATACATCCACAGGTACAACTCCAATTCAGTACACCTCCAATCAGAAGCTAATTAGCTAATTGTCTAAAGGCTTGACATCATTTTCTGGAATTTTCCAAGCTGCTTAAAGGCACAGTTAACTTGGTGTATGTAAACTTCTGAGACACTGGAATTGTGATTATAGTCAATTAAAAGTGAAACAATCGGTCTGTAAACATTTTTGGAAAAAATTACTTGTGTCTTGCACAAAGTAGATGTACTAAACATCTTGCCAAAACTGTAGTTTGCTCAAATCTGTGGAGTGGTTAAAAAATTTGTTTTAATGTCTTCAGCCTAAGTGTATGGAAACTTCTGACTTCAACTGTATAATGAATATCGTCAATTTGCTGATAAATATAGATATATAGATATTATTTCTGAAGCCATATCGCCCAGCCCTGTTATGTAGTGTAATTGTCTTTGTACTACTGATCATGCAGTCATTTTTAGTTGAGTATCTGTTAAAAAGCAAGTTTACCTCTACTTTTTTATTTTGTGATTAGATTTTTATTTAATGTAGACATGACACTGTAATGTTGCAGTTGATTGGATGATGCTTATTTTGAATATATAGGGTTAGCTCTTTCTTTGGACTGCAGATTTCATTACTGGTTCTGGGAATCTGTGTGCTAACCAGGCTCAAGACAGAGTCAGCAATGTCCTTTTCTCTGTGAAAGGGTCTGTCAGCTAAATATAGGATGCCACAGCACAGAATGCCACTGGGATTCCTTGACGGATTATTTTGACTGCTTGCAGAATCGAAAAAATCTAAGACAAGAAATTAGCACGACACTATTAATGTGGGCACTATCGTTCCTAGTTCCCAGTGGTGGGTTTTACTAATGCGTCTCTTTGTCATATGTTCATTGACATTCGTTGTTCATACAATCATAATCATTTCTGTATATTCAGGAGTAGGGGTGGGTGATATGACCAAAATCTAATTTCATGATATGAATTATTTTATATCACGATATTGTTAAATAAAAAAAAAAAAAAATAATAATAATAAAAAATAAATAAAACTTGGTTTATATATTAAATAACCATACTGTAATGCCTTTTTTAAATAATCCAGTCAGTGAATATAACTTTAGGTAAAAACTACTTCCTCTTTCAGTATAATTTTCTCTTTATTTGTAACTTGACAAACATAGTCAAAGAAAAAAGAAATCAATCATACCATAATGCTAAATTGCACACTTATTCCACATTTCAGTCTGTTGTTGTTGACTAGTATTATTATTGTTGTTATTATTATTATTATTATTATAAAATTTCAAGAAATCCGACATCTTCTGAAAGCAGTGCAACAAAGGAAATAATAAAATATATAATATATATAAATAAAAATATATAAAAACAAAAATAAATGCTTCATTAAGCTTTTGATTAAAGTCATCTCTGTAGAGATTATATGAATATCTGAAGGCAAACATGGTTTGTTTTCTAATGTCTAACATCATTAGAACAGAATTTTATTACGGGTGATGTGTAGTTTAAAATAACCACATGACACACAATTGTTGGCACACGACACATGGTTTAAGCTGTTTTCCTCGTCGGTGGTTAGAATGTTGGCCGTTTGAGATGTTGTTCCTCAATGCTTTAAGGGGGAAAATATCAGTATAATTTAACCCTTGTGCATCAATAAAAAAAAGTTACTCAGAGGTCCGCGTCAAAACTGCCATAATATTATATATTAATATTATTTTCCACTTTCAATGCCAACATCACTCCTGATCATAACTACCAAATATTCATTAATTTTCAGAATTTTAATCCTTTAAATGCCAGTTTGTTTATATAATGCCACTGTTGATTTTTATGGAGGAAAAAAAACACAAAAAATGAATTATTTTCCATATACAAAATGCTAAGGGGAATTTTTTTTGTTGGGATTATCTCAGTCAGTTACTTTGGAGTAAGGCGATGATGGTGCCAGGTTGTTTACCGGCTTGCAGTCATGGCCATCGTGGCTTATCCTTCTTATCTGTTTTAATTCTAGTTTCTATCTTTATTATCGGCTTTATTTCTCACATGGTTTGCTCTGTTCTGGTCTATGATCGTTTGGCTCTTTTAAATTTTCGAACGGTGGTAACTGACTGTTTGATACGAGATCCTGGTGTCATCTGGCGTCTCCCTTCCCATGCTGTGCCAGTCACGCAGATGCAAGTCTGCCACCTGCCTGGGTGTTTGTGCTTGCAGAAGAAATGCCGAAGGAAGCATCGAAAGCGGGCTGGACGCTTGGTGAGTTCGAAGAATTCTCGGCGGATTACTTTCTCCTGCTCTGTGGCCTCAGTGCTGGATGGTGTTGAAGTGCTGCTGACTTTGAGGGGTTCATACTTGGTGCCTGTATTTCCGTTTTCATCTGGATCAGGGTGGCGACCATCGCGGATCTTGGATTCGAGGTGGCGGCGTGAAGACCGTGGTGCTAATTTAAAAAATCTACGTTCCCTGGGTAGCGGTAGCAGGAAATACATAAGGTAATTCTCAACTTTTGTCTGACTCTATCTCAGTGACAATGGCGCACTGATCAATACAAGATCTCTCTCTCACAAATCCTTTATTCTGAACTATCTTTTCTCTCGCATGGATTTTCTATTTGTTACAGAGACTTGGCTCAGCAACGGCGACATGGCTCCTCTTTCCGAATTTTCACCTCCTGACTGTAGCTACTTTAGCTCCCCTAGGGCAGTTGGTAGGGGTGGGGGCCTTGCAGTTATTTTTAAAAACAAGTTTAAATGCAGGGTTTTGTTTGCCGAGGCATTTTGTACATTTGAAGCTCAGTTGATTATGCTGAACTCATTTAAATCTGTGTTATGTGCTCTCTTCTACAGACCTTCGTCATATCACAAAGATTTTATAAATGAATTCTGACTTTTTATCTGCTATTATTCCTTGCTCGGATAACATTTTAATTTTGGGGATTTTAATATTCAAGTGTGTTGTCCTTCGAGACCCCTGGTTTATTTCAGAGTGTTGCTGGCCCTACACATATATGTGGTCATACTCTTGATCTGGTTTTATCTCTTGGTTTTTCCATTAGCAATGTGCAAATTGCTGACACTGTTCTCAGACCATATTTTTTCATGCAATGATCAGGCTAATGATGGCCCTGTTGCTGTTGCATCTCGTTTTATCTCTCCCTCTACCGCTAGTAGTTTTTCAGCTGCTTTTAATGTTTCTCCACTGAATTCACTGCTGGAGTCTCCATTTTCTGGTATGGGGCCTGAGGAGTTGGTCTCCCAGTTCAACTCGTCATGTTCTGGCATCTTAAACATTGTGGCTCCGTTAAAAATTAGGAAGAAAAAAGTCAAGGCTCAGCCCTGGTTGAATTTTAATACCCGTGCTTTTAGGCAGGAGTGCAGGAAGGCTGAGCAAAAGTGGCTCAAAGATAAATTACAAGTTTCCTATGAAATTTTGAGAGACCATTTGAATAAATTTCAAAGAGCAGTTAAATTAGCCAGATCAAGTTATTTTTCCAAAATCATTCCAAAGAACTGTCATAATTCTAAAGATCTTTTTTCTACCATTACATCATTTCTTCATCCAATTGCCCTTACCTCCATCTCCCCTTCGGTAGACACATGTGAGCAGTTTTTAAAATTGTTTACTTTTAAAATTGCTGGTATACGCTCACAGACCGCGTATCTTATCACTTGGCTTGATGAGCGTGTTGCCACGGAGACATAGATCTTATCTGTTAGTAATGATCCTGTTACCTATTCTGTTCCGCAAAATCTGTTGATCTGTTTTGTACCTGTGTCCCTGTCTCAACTCAAACACATAATTGCACATATGAAGCCTACTGGTTCGTGTGATGTTATTCCATCCGCTTTGTTTAAGGAGGTGGAGGACTCAATTTGTCCAAGCGTGTTATCGATTGTCAACAATAGCCTGACCACTGGTATTGTTCCCAGCTGCTTCAAGCATGCTGTTATTCAGCCTCTTCTTAAGAAAGCAAATCTTGATTCGTCTGATATGAACAGCTTTCTACCTATATCAAAATGATCCTTTATGTCAAAAATATAAGAGAAGACGGTGCTTGCACAATTAAATAATTTTTTAGCTAGCAATAATTTGCTCTAAATTTCAGTCTGGTTTCAGAGCCGGTCATAGTACAGAGTCGGCTCTGTTGAGAGTTTTAAATGATATTTTATTAGGTGTGGATTCTGGTAGTCCTGTTGCTCTTCTGCTGATGGACCTTAGTGCCGCTTTCGATACGGTCGATCATGACATTCTTATCGATCGCCTAAGAGACCAGGTTGGTATTCAGGGGTTAGCCTTGGATTGGGTCTCTTCATATCTCAAGGGTAGAACAATTTCAGTCTGTTTAGAGAACTGTTCTCTTCATCAGTTGTTCCTTTAACGTGTGGGGTTCCTCAGGGCTCCATCTTGGGACCTGTTTTAGTCTCCCTTTACATGCTTCCATTAGGAAAGATCTTTGATAAGCATGGCATACACTACCATCTGAATGCTGATGACTCTCAACTTTACTTTCCTATTAAACATGGGAAGCAACCCTCTTTTGAGTCTCTGTATAAATGCATGGCCGATATTAAGTGTTGGTTGGCAAACAACTTTCTCCAAGTAAACGAGGATAAGTCAAGAGTTTATTCTTTTTGGTCCAAGGGGATGTGGGGTAAATTTAGATGGCAACTTGTCATTGCTTCCAGGGAAAAAACTTTCCTATGTGAAAAACCTGGGTGTTATTTTTGACACTGAGCTCAAGTTTGAATGGCAAATAAATGCTGTCGTTAAAAATAGCTATTTCCATCTTAGATCTATAGCAAAGTTGAAGTCCATCCTCTCTTTTGATGATTTGGAGAAGGTTGTGCATGCCTTTGTGTCTTCTCGTCTGGACTATTGTAATGCTTTGTATCTGGGTGTGAGTCAGGCCTCTCTCTCTCGCCTGCAGCTGGCCCAGAATTCAGCTGCTAGGCTTTTAACTGGAACCAGGAAAAGAGACCATATTACCCCAGTATTGATTTCCCTACATTGGTTACCGATCCAATACAGAATCCAGTACAAAGTGTTGTTATAGGTATTTAAGGCTCTTCATGGTCTAGCACCAGAGTACATCTCTGATTTAATAAGTTTGCATCAACCTTCATGGTCTCTCCGCTCTGGTGATCAGCTGAGTCTGTCGGTTCCTTGATCTCGCCTTAAAACTCAAGGTGATAGAGCTTTTACGGTGGCAGCCCCTAGACTTTGGAACGAGCTTCTGTTGGCCATGAAATCATCTCCGTCTCTAGTGTCTTTCCAGGGGGCCTTAAAAACGTATTTATTTTCCTTAGCTTTTAATTAATTGCATTATAAATTGTACTATGTCAATTTCTCCTTGTCTTTGTCGGTTTTAAATGTTTGTTGTATTCTTAAGCTGTATGTGATTTTATTTTTTGTAACTCCATGTACAGCACTTTGGTACCCAGTGTGGTTTTTGAAAGTACTCTATAAATAAAATTGAGTTGAGTGATTAGCAACTACATTGATTTTGATGCATTATAATTTTCTCAGATTTAAAAAAAAAAAACAACCTCACCTTGGAAGACAAAAATGTCTGCGTCAAAATTAATACCATAAAAATATTATATAAAATATTAATATTATTTTCGACTTTCACTGACTTAGATTTTTTTAACCAACATCAGTCCTGATCATAACTACCAAATTTTCATACATTTTCAGGATTTTAACCCTTTAAAAGCCAGTTTGTTTACATAATGCCACTGTTATTTACACACACACACATACACATTTCTCCGTACACACATACAAACACACCCACACAATTTTAACTGCATCAATTATTCAATTGGCCTGCAGCGCTTTATAATACAGCAAACAGAAAATAGGAAAATAGCATGTATTTGCTCCATAGGCTAAACATGAGAAAAATGGTGCCATCTGGTGAAAAATATAAAAAACAATTTAAATTTTGAAACCAGGGCTCTGGAATGAAAGCATAATATCATAGAATTAATGATTTTTATGCTTTAATGGTACTGGGATCAAATATTGCAGTTTTAATGAGTTTCAATGGGGACATTTTTGTCCTGAAGGTCCTGAGTGTAACTATTTTGTGTACACAGTGCATAATAGATGTATTATAGGAACTGAGGTTGAAATATAAAAATTCCCCCAAAAATACACACCTTTGGCAAAATTTATGCCGTTGGCATGAACACAGCCAAAATGATCGAAATAAAAAAATGAAAAAGACAAAAATGTCCCTAAGGTCGCACAAGGGTTAAACAGGTCAAGATTTTTTGTTTGTGCAGTGATAGAGAGAAACCGGATTAAGTAAGGCGAGTGATCCCGCCTGCTGGACTCGCACTTAGAGATAGCACACAATCACACGAAACACAGCTGCGCGTGTCAGATGACAAGCATATTTAGAACACTAGATGAATGTCATTGAATTTGCTTCGGCGGCCCGAAATTTCGCTCGGGGGTCCACCGAAAAATTGTGTTTCTTCAATTCTCAGTGTCTCACGTGAACCCGCTCCACCTTCCTGTTCCGTTTCTCAGACATAATGTGCACCCCTATTCAGGAGCATTTTTATCCTTAATGGAATTTATCCATAGAGATTCTTCTGATCTACATAAGAAACTAAGGATTAGAATTGTATGGAATTGAACGATTCTGGGGCTGGATTCACAGAAATTCTTAGGATAAATTATAAGAAGTTCGTAGGCGGTATCTAGCTATATACGTTGACGGTTTAAAAAAAATGAGAATTGAAAACATTCTTAGAAAATAGAATTATATTCTTTAGAACATTTTGTGAATCTGGCCCCTGGTTTCTTAACGATTCCGAATTAAATACCTTTTAGGACAATACAATGAACTTGTAACATATTTAAATGCTTTTGGTACCATTTAATAATACAAAATGTTGTGAATATGTATCTTTAAATAGGCCTACACATTGCCATGAACTATCGGTCAGTAATTAAACTGATTTTAGTCACACAATAATTTATTACACAGCACCACAACAATGAGCTATTTGGTTCATTTTTAGTGAACAACTTCAAGTGAGATGTGAGACTGATTTAAAACCAAAAACCCATGATTTTAAGACTGAATTTTAAGTCTTTTGAGTTAGTTTTTTTTTTTTAATGAATTGGTCAGAGTCATTCAGTAGTAAATCGGACTACATTGATAGTGCTTTATGTTTGTTGTTGCGTGCCATCGGTGAGGACATTGTAATGGATGTGCAAGCTCCCAACTTTGCTAAAATATTTCATATAAAACATGTAATTCCACACTGGCGTCCTTACCCTACAACACACAAATCAACCAAATGTATTTTTATTTTTTTATTTTATAAATCTTCCAGGTACCCGCTTTAGTGAAAAAGAGGAGCTTTCTAGTGACACTTATGAAATAAGAAAGGGATTGGGCCAGCGAAGCCTGCGTAGATGTTATGTGTTTGCCTAGAGCTTGACCTGTTATGCCACCATCTTGAAGATGTCCTGAGACCTCCTCAATTGGAACGGATTATGTTTTGGCTTACACTCTTGAACCAAAGACAGTACCAGTGGGGTTCTTTCAAAAGTCCTCTAGGCTTTTCTTCACTTGCTCTGTATTTGCAGCGAACTGGAGATCCAACAACCTCAGGGTGCCTTTTATTTCCTATCCAAACAAACCAGCTTCAGTCTTCAGCCGTTTTTGCCCAGACGTTTGGCTGCTGGAAAATTAGGGTGAGTTTTGTCCAAATAGACAACTGTCTTTTAGACCTGCTGCTTCCAAAGGCAATTAAAGAGTTGCCGTAATGGAACGCCCCCCCTTCTGTCTGGAAGGCTAAGGCTGTCAGACCAAATCGCAATGAATGCGAATAATAGCAAATTTAAATACCATTTGCTGAAGATGGCAAGCTAAAATTATCCCATTTGTCCCATGTTTTTTTTTTTCAAGTCAAGTCAAGTATATAGCCTGGAGGTGTGGTAAAGCCCCGTCAAGCATGCGGGATGGGTAAATTTGGGATGACATCTACGTTCGTCACTGTTCTCTTTGTGCAGGGGGCTCAGTCATGCCCTGACCCCTTTTGTCTGCTGTTCACCGAAGGTCTTTGCCTTTTTTCTAATGCGTCACACCACAGGAGCTTAAGTCAGCTACTTGCTCAAGTCTTGTTACACATCTGAGACAAAATCTAATTAAACAGATTTTTTTACACTTTGTTGTTGTTGTTCGTCTGCCTAGTGAATTATTTGCCCTGACAAATCCATGGAAAAGGGTTGCCTACTAATGAAAAGGCCTTGTTATAAAAAATTTAAAAAGGCTTCTATAAGAGTTATTTGGTATGAATACATTCCTGGACATAACCGCACACAAGTAATTTATGCAAAAGTGCAATTTAATTACTCAGATTCTCAGCAGAGAGCTGATCTTGCTGTGTGTTAGTTTTTGCTTTGATTATTGCTGAATGTCTGTTTATCATCTGCTGGCTCTGTTCATCTCTCTCACATTCTCTCTGAAAGAGAGGCAGTGAAAAAAATATTAGAGTCCCTCTTCTAGGGCTGGGCGAAATTTGTAAAAAAAAAAAAAAAAGAAATAATAATTTATCTCGATTTGTATCAAACTTATGGACGATTCACGATTCAATTTTTTTCAACTTTTAAATGTACTCCAACATGATTGAAATTGTATGTTCTTTATTAGAATTAAGGCAACCTGAAAGTTATTTTCATTATAGGAAACAAAGGTGTGCAAGAAAAATGTACATATGCAAAATAAATGTAAAATAAATTTAAATCTAATAAACTCAGATGTTCAGAAATAATAGAAAAAAATAATAATTCTTAGCCAGTGTAGGTATTCATTTTATTTAAACCAAGTCTATTTAGAAAGTTATCTAGAAATCATTAGGGGTGGGAATCACAAGGTAACTGGCGATATGATATCGATATTTAGGTCACGATACAATATTATTGCGATTTTCTTTATTTTTGGTGTATTGCGATTCAAAACTACGATATATTGCAATATTTCACTCAATGTTTCTCTTTCGTCTTCATCGGACTTGAGAACTTTTTCCAAATCACCAAATGTATTGTTAAATTAATATAAAAATGCCAGTTTACAAAACAAGGCTAGTTTATTTCCTAATATCTATGTACAATGCAAAGCCATAAGCATATAAGACCATAATGGCTCCCTATTTCTGTGGTTAGGTCAATGCAGCTAGTCTTTCAAAAAATAAACTATTGTATTTATGAATACAATAGTAGCCAAAACCCTTTAAAAACATTATTTATTACAACACAGTTTCAATACACAAAGTAAAATAGATGTCACCTAAAAGGGTAGTCTATTTTATATGACGCTAACATTTTGGTCAAAATACCTTCGTTAATGTTACTATAAAATCATAATAAATTTTAGTAAGGGAGGGTGATTTTGTAAAGCATGATAACTGCACCTTCTAAGGGACTGTTGTTGAATTCCTAGATCAATTTGGCAAAGAGAGAATTTTTTCCCATCACCATAATATTAATGTGGAAAAATTTTAATAAAAATATCGATATTTGCACAATATCACGAGAAAGAATATCACGATACTTTAACATATCGATATTTTTTCCCTATCTGTATAAATGATCAAGTTTATCTAGAAAGTACTTAATAGGTGGATTTCCATCCAACTATTTTTATGCGCATTTTGAAATTGCGCTTAAGAAATCCTGAATGGAAATACTTGATGATAAACTTTCTGAATTAGCTTAATTTAATGCGCTAGGAGGAGGTGGATTTTCTAGAGTTTCGCATTAGTTAAAATGTGCATTAAGGTGATGGAAACGGTTTATTCGCAAAACAATGACGTGTTTTGACCATTTGTGTATGTTATGAGTGTGCGATTGCTTGATGTGACTAGCCCATCAAAAGGTCCGACCTTGGCACACAATTCTTTGAACATAGCGCTTGTCATTTGGAAATGTTTAACCACAGCTGGTCGATAAAGTGGGTCCTCACAATCCACAAGAACAGTTTTGAGAGCGGGCACTCCCAGGAATGCGGAGACTGGCGGTGTGTGTGGGCATCGCAGCTATTTCAGCCCACATTATATCAGATATTACATTTGTTCTGCGTTGTCTCGTGGATGCATTTAATAAAATAAGATATTTGCTCCAATCTTGCAAATAAAACTGTCCCCAAAGCAGGGAGAGGTCATTCAGCTGCTCAATCATGATGAGGCGGCTCCCTTATGATAATGTGCATTACGTAGTGGATGGAAATGCGCAACAGTTCGTATTTTCTTAAGTCTAATTTTTAGAAATGCGCTTAAATTAGAAACATTTTGGACGGAAACCCAGCAATTGTATATCAAACAATTTGTGTGTATATTTATAAACCCCTGCAGATAGAGACGCGCCCTCTTACGGTTCACGCTGAGCAGCGCAGCAATATGAAATCATTTATCATTACAATTCAACTAGCAAAGTTGTCAAAATAATCGCTTGCCAAATGTTGGCTATAGATGAAGTACATTTGAAATACGTCACGGAACAAAGCAATAATTAGTGGTTTATCTGAATCATCATGGCAAATGGAGTGGCGGATGTTTGATTCTCCCATTTATAGCCTCTCCATGATTTGAAATGAAGCGCCCTTAACTGTCACGTAACTAACGCTTTTTTATGGGTAAAAAGAAAGGAGACGCATCAACATGCGCACATCAAGGCCAGTTATGGTCTTAAGCCGGTGTATACCTGCATGATGGACTAAGTTGAGCTACAGTCACACTGTGTACAATCCTACTGGGAATATTACTAGTCTTTTATATCAGTCTCTGTGTTATTAACCTGTCACGCTCATTTGGAGCGCACCACACACGTGCAGCTGATCAGACTGGGAGTGGCATTAAGTTAAGTGCTATGAATTCTTTTTCTCTTCCTTCTTCAACCTTTGGTGGATTTACAACAAATCTAACTATAGCGTTTGCAATATTTTTTGCAAAATCTCAATTTCTCGATTTAATTTATTTATTTATTTATTTATTTATTTATTTATTTTTTGTCAAAATGCAAATTCTAATTAATCTGAAAAACCACCCAGCCCTACCCTCTTCATTCTATTGCTTTTTGTGGCTTTTTTGAGGGCTATCGCTTCTCATAGTGGCTTTGTGTTTACCTACTGTGTGTAAGTGATGTCGGGTTACTCTACAGGTCTTTGCACTTTCCACAATTCATAGTGGGGCCCTGTGAAGCAGGAGAGTTGCTTGTCAGAGTCTTTCCCCAGGATCTTAAATCACCAGCTCATATGAATACACACACACACACACACTCTTTTACCCTCAGTCTGGGCCCTGGCCCTCTCTAACAGGCAAGGGATTACGGGTGTAAACATTAGACACTGGAGAAGTTGTAAAAGTCGGCTGTTGCGGGTGGGATGCTCTTTTTGTATTTCCCCGTACTAGCTTGTTAAAGCCAGTTTTTGAGTACAGCAAGACTTGGAGTCATACTACTGTCTCGGATTGATTTCTTGAGTGTGGCTTCTCCGCATAATTAAACGTGACTCACTCAAAGTCTTTATATTAGGATTGCTGAATGACGTTTACCATCTGGGAAAGATTTGATGATAAAATAAGGATTTGAAAATGATTGTCTCCAAATGCTCAGAACTCATACGTTTAAAACGTCTAATCCATTAATTTAGCATATTTTAATACATGTTCCTAGTTCCTTGTCGTGCACAATTTATCGGTCAAATCTTTTTTTGTTTGTAATAAATTGCTCCGAGCCTTCTAATTGTATTACACATTTTGCACTATGCAACTAAAATGTATATATTTGGCAACTGGCTGGTAAATGTTTAGATTTCATTCACCAGTAATTATGTAGTATAGTGGTGAAGTATTAAGTAGGGAGATCCTTTCACTGCGTGTTGAGAGTTTAAAGTCGTTCCGTGCGTCTGCACCATGTTCGACGTTATTAAGCAAGTCACAGTTCTCATACAACATGGGGAGGAAGAAAGATCTTTCTGAAGATGAAAAGCATAAAATAGTGCAGCGTCTTGCAAAAGGCATGAAAACAATTGATATATCGTGAAAACTGAATAGAGATCATCGAACTGTCAAAAGATTTGTGAATGATTCACAGCACAGAAGAATTCGATCAGATAAAGGCTTATTAAGAAAGGTTTCTGTCAGACAAATTAATATTATTAAAAGGGCAGCTATAAAAAAAGCCACTGTTGAGCAGCAAACAGGTATTTGAAGCTGCTGGTGTCTCTGGAGTCCCAAGAACCTCTCGATGCAGGATCCTTCAGAGGCTGGCAGTTGTGCATAATGCTGAATTTCGGCCACCCCTAACCAAAGCTCAAAGAGAAACGTTTGTAGTGGGCACAGAATTAAATGAAGACTAATTTTCAAACAGTTTTATTCACTGACGAATGCCGTGCTACACTGGATGGTCCAGATGGATGGAGTTCTGGATGGTTGGTGAATGGCCACCCTGTTCCAACAAGATTGAGACATCAGCAAGGAGGTGGTGGGGTGATGATTTGGGCTGGAATATTGGGAAGTGAGATGGTAGGTCCCTTTAGGGTCCCTGACAGTGTCAAAATGACCTCTATGTGGTGTTCCTAACAGACCATTTTCTGCTATGGTATAAAAAGAAGAATCGTGCCTTCCGAAATAAAATGATTTTCATGCAGGACAACGTACCACCCCATGCTGAAAAAAAACACCATTGACTCCTTGATTGCTATGGGCCATGGTGTGGCCACCATCATCTCCTGATCTCAAACCTTTTGAGAACCTGTGGAGCATCCTTAAAAGAAAAATCTATGAGGGTGAGCGGCAGTATACCTCCAAACAACAGCTCTGAGAGGCAATACTGGCATCCTCAAATGAAATACTGGCAGAAACTATACATGGACTTACAAGTTCAATGGATGAGAGAGTTGTTGAAGTCATCTCAAAGAAGGGCTCATATATTAATAAGTAACTTGAACTGTAAATAGGTTTTTTGTTTTAAATTGTGTTTATTTTTTGAAAAATTCTGTCCATGCAGCACATATGACAGATTTCTGTTTTGAGTTCATCATATCCCATTGAATTTTTTTCAAAGTGCATTCTGCATAATTATTTGGAACAAAGTATTTTATTTTTATTTTTTTTGCTTTTTAAATATCAATAAAGCTGTTGACATTATCAGTTCTTTCACATGTAATAACGTCCACATTGTAAAATAATTGTTGAGGATAAAATTAAATCCTTAATCATACTGACTGTTTCGGAAAAACAAACAAAAATGGCATGTGCATAATAATTTGGAACATGTTGTAAAGAAAAGATCCACACAATCCATTTATCATTGAATAATGTCTCTTTCAATACCCTTCCTTTCTTTACAGTCAGTTGTTGATCAAAATCAACAAAAAAGAAACGTATAATTCTAATCATGCCCAGCACAGAAGAGGCTAAGCCGTTCGAGTCCACTCTTGTTAACATGCGCTCGTTTACAGACACTCTTTACAGAAATGCCGGTTTTCTTATAGAGACATTTCCGGTTTATAGCATGTGTTCTACAGATCAGTGTAAATACCTGTAAATAGTAACAATTATGCAATTAAATAACAAACATGTAGCAAAATTAGTATATGCTTAAGCAGTATCACACGAGCAAGAGTGCGATTATGGCCCTACATCAGCACTGCTATGATTCGGCCACAGACCGAGTGCCGTAGGTAATCACAACAGTGCTGATTTAGGGCCATATAGCACGATTGTGAGTGTGATGTTGCTTATATACAACAGTTCAATGAACAAGTACATTTAAACAAATTAGGAAAACTGAGTACGGTCATAAACGCATTCGTGCATGGAACTACTTTCTTACGCGACGGATCAGAATCTGCTTTTGCTAGTTCAAACCAAATGATGTGTTCAAACCTCCGTTAGTCATTCAAAAATGTCACAACTAGTATTACAGCTTGGGCTGTTTCTAACAAGTTATTGGAGAAACAAGGGTGTGTGTGTGTGTGTGTGTGTGTGTGTGTGTGTGTGTGTGTGTGTGTGTGTGTGTGTGTGTGTGTGTGTGTGTGTGTGTGTGTGTGTGAGAGAGAGAGAGAGAGAGAGAGAGAGAGAGAGAGAGAGAGAGAGAGAGAGAGAGAGAGAGAGAGAGAGAGAGAGAGAGAGCACGATCACCTGTTGCCACTCCCAAGCAGAGATGCAGTAGTGTGTTAGTCAGCTTTCTGAAGATAATGTCATTTTGGTCAAATGCATCCTATTTTCTCAGTGGAAAAATAGCCGTCCAAGCGGGGGTATTCCTCCCTATTTTGCGGTAGCCGGTGTGCAAGAGTTATTCACTATAGAAACCGCAATCTCCTCCACCATTTTGAACATTATGTCCTCTCCAATGTGTAAAATCAAGGTAAGAAGTGCCTTGAGTTTGTGTAATTAATCAGCCTGTTGTGTCTCTCAGCTGTGATGAGCCTTAATGCTGAAGTTGTTAGTTTAAACCTGTTTAAAGCTATTTCCTAGTTTTAGTAGTGTAGTAGTAATCCGAGCGATCACTTAGTGCTGATGAATGAAAACACTGACTGACGCTGACTCGCTTCACGTCACCTGAACTGACTTATATTACACACAAAAATGGTATTTTGCCACCAACTGCTGGCTAAAATCAGTAAGTTCACAAAAATAAATGTAAAGAGACACATAGCTCTTAACACATATGCACTGCTCTTACACTTTAGTTTAGAATGACATGAACACAAGCGGAGTGATACAAACAGTGAAGCGTCCGAGTGCTGATGTTCTGAGACATCAGTACTCATGGAAAGTCTCTTCCAATCAGATTCGAGGATCGGAACTAACTGTTGTGTATATAATATCATATTTATTGATTAAATACATGGGTTTGTTCATTTTTAAAAAGGAAAAATATGACCAAAATTATGAAAAACTAATGAAGTATAATTTGGAAAATTTATATTTTCATAATGTACCTAGTTAGAAGGTCCCCTGTATAATTGACAGCATTAGCCGGGAGAGAATATCTTTCATATGTAAGCAAAATGGATATTATAACTGAAATGTACCCATATGAATCGATATGGAATCGAAAGCTTGTGAATCGTAATCGAATTGAATTGGGAAATCTGTATCAAAGTCCTAGATATAAACAGAGATAAATATATCACCCACATTAAAACCGGCCTAGAATTGGCCTATTGGTATATCGGCCATCAACCAACAATGAATGCAGTAAAAATTAATTATTCATTGTTTAATGTTACAATTAAATTCTGTTTTATATAATGGCGTTACATTGGCATTGACACATTGTCCACCCTACTATCTGTATTGCATCAGTCATTAAAAAACCCATATTGGTTGACCACTGCTTGTTTCATCAACCCCTTCCGTTCAACCACAAGGTTCCACCTACTTTTCACGATCTAATCACTTTATGCTTTACTTTTCATTGATTTAACTCTAAAAATGTTGGATGCCATTTCATGTGGACTTCAATCACCTCAGGCCAGCAGAAAAACGTATGATTAGCCACAAACCTTCTGTATCGAAAGGCTACTCTCTTTTGCCGCAGTTTACCCTTCCTTAAGCACTGCGGAATCATCAAAGCTTTCAGCTGCCCTGCTGATGTACGGCCAGCTCACACCTAATATTTTCCTAGCTTGAGTTGGTGGAGAGGATTTAATAATTAATGCTTCTGCTTCGTAAATATTTTTTCACCCACTCAAGACTATGTCAAAGTAAAGACATTAACTGAGATCATTTTAATGTGTTTGAAGACTCCATTACATTGATATCAGATTCTTGTTGCTTTTTGACCTTGTGTTGCTTTGAGGTTGTCTGTATGTTAGCATACACTTAAACCTTGACAAAATTCCTTTTTAACCGATATCCAAATTTAAAATGTATAGTCCTTCTCTTCCAGGAATACAGACCATAAATATTAGCCCCTTTCACACATGCAATCTGGTAAATTGCAGTAAAATCATTGGATTGCCTTTGCTGGTAAATGAACCACATTTGCTATTCACACATGGAACGGTTTCTGTCTATTTTCTGTTTTTTGACCATTCACACATCACACTTTGTGCTTGTTTTACTGAGTGTGTTTTGATTTTGTTTTGTGAAGCACTTTGTGCTAAATTGCTTAAAGGGGCTATAAAAATAATGTTGTTATTATTATTATCATCACCAAAATGCCATTATACTCTGAGAAGTAGTTAGTTATTCGTCTCATTTTTTGCGCTTTTAGGCTGGATTACACTACACCACGTCTAAAAATCTGAACAGAATCTAAAAATACTAGGTACCATACATTTACCGGTTTTGTAAATGTGGGCATCACACATTAAATGACTGAGGGATCACTCCGGCTGTCAAGTCGATCTGATCACAAACTTCCACGATGTGGAAACGCACCCCCATTCTAGGAGACACGACAGATGTAAACTAACACGGGTGTATGGGAGCGCTGCTGTTGATGTTGCTGCTTCTCTTTTCTGAGTCTCAAAAGAAAGGGGTCGAGCGCATTTAGATGCGATTTTGGGTTGCAAGAAAGAGACTGCGACGAGAGTCGAAAGTGAATGCCGTTAAATGTTTTTTCCACTTTGAGTGCTTGTTTGCATCTCCATTTCTTCATGGTCCAGTGTTGTGGCCACGTGCGGTCGATTTGTATCGCCAGCTCACCGTATGACTTCATAAGCTGCGTTTCCATCCGACAATTTTTATACGCATTTTGAAAATAATTTATTTGCATGAGGGGCGGGGTTGTCGGCACAGCCATTAACCAGGAAAATAAAAAATGGTACTCCATGTCCAAAAGGTTGCCAACCCCTGCCATGGACAGCTATGCTTAATTAACCGTAAGAAGCAGAAACCGTGATCGCGGTTAAAATACGATTAACTGTGCAGCCCTACCCCTGCTATGATGTTTTAAAAAATATATATATTTCCGTTAACAAAAATGTTTTTGGTTTTTGGTTTAGTTTCCGTTATGAATACCAGCTTTGATGAAACACCTTCGGAATTGTTGTGTCAGAGATGAAGTGTGCATCGGTTAATTAGTCAGCCAGTGAGCTGGGATGGCAGAGTGAGTGTCATTTTGAGAGGCAGCTCTTTCAGGGGAGTGTGGCAGCTGTGAGCTGCTGTCAGTTGCACTAATGCTGATAGTTGTGATTGATAGTTTGGTTCAAGTTATTTGTCAGCCTCCGTCCCTAGATATGACTTTTTGCTATTTGATTCCGATGCTGTTGAAGCATGGAGATAAGTGGCCTTCATTCTTTGCCTGCTGTTGAATGCTCTTATTAGCCAACCAACAATTTAGAGCAGATGTGCACTTTAAAAATTCGATTTCAATTGGATTAAAACAACAGTTCATCTTCGTATAATGTCATGTAAACGTCTTACCTGTATTTAACACTTCCTCAGCTGACCTCTTTTCTTCAAATATTCGATTACGCATTGTGTCATGCATACTTCGACAGACAGATAAAGGCTAGCTTGACTACGCAAAAAAAAAAACGCTGTAGCTCGATTGTAACTGCATGTTAACGTACTGACTAAAACATTTCACTTCAACATCAAACATCAAAGCTAAATTCCAATTGGCTGAAATAAACCGGACTGTAGCCATTCAAGGCCGGGCTGTCTTTCAGGCAAAGTGCATATCATGACACAGTTCTTACATTTAACTCATTTGCATATGATTTCATACACTTGCAAACTCACTGGAATACAAGCTTGTTTTTTCTCCATGGTTTATGACTGATTTCTGTCCGCTGCTTGTGCGATTTGCCAATTTTGCTTGTGGGCATGGGTTGCATACATGTCCACTGTGAGAGAGCTTGCTTTAATAGAGTATCTCTGGGTAAACATGAGGGTTTGCTCTGGGTCATTTGGGTATAAAGACAATGTTTCCGCTTGCTTGCTGAACCAGAATAATGCTGAGGTGTCTGTATGAAGAGCTGCTGACTACACAGCACTATTCCCAATATTGTTTCTTCCTCACTAGCTCAAATGGAACTGCTAAAGTTAATAAATACATGTTAAAAAGGCTCGTCTTCCTGAATAATTGAGAGTTCTGGAATTGGATTGCTATTAGTCACTTATATCGATTTCTCAACCTCATGTTGTTCCAAGCCTGTATTACTTTATATTGTGGAACACAACAGGAGATGTTATGCAGAATGACTGCCTCTTTCATTGTATGGAAAAAAGATTAATGAAAGTAAATGATGACTGAGGCTAACATCTCCTTTTGTGTTCCATGGAAGAAAGTAAGTCACTCAGTTTTGGAACAACATAAGGGTGTGGAAATGCTAACAGATTTTATTTTTGGGTGAAATCTTCCTTTTAAATACATGAAGTATATAAGTTTTGTGGAGACTGTTTATTCTAACATTTTGAATGTTATATTATTTGTTATTTGTGATTAATTATTTATTAAAACCAGAAGTCCTCGCGCCTGACGTCATGGCCTGGTCTGTTGCGATGTCCAAAATAATTTTGCATGCTGAAAGCCTAGTGTGACCGGGGCTAGATGCTGAATGTATGTTGATTTGCCTTTAAGGGAAAGCAAGCCACTGAGCACTGGCTGATTGCACACGATTACACACATTTTCTAACTGATATTAATTCATTTAATTATCTGTGCGTTTACACTTAGGGCTGTCCCTGTTCCACTTTTGATTTCAGATTTAGCCATCGGCCCTCTGTATCAACAAAGTTCACTTAAAACCATTTTGTGTTTGATAGACGTGCTGGCGTAGATGCAGTTTATTCATGCTTGACAACGTTTGGCCGGTTTTAATGTGCAGTTGCCTGGGTGAATATTTTTATCTCTGTTAAAATCTAGGGCTGGGTATTGATGCAGATCTCCAGATTCAGTTCGGTTGTGATTCACAAGCTTTCGATTTCCATTTTGATTCTATATCAATACTTCTCTCAGAGGAATGAAATGGCAGAAGAGGTTGGATGTGTTGGATAAATATAAAAAATATTAAACTGTGTATTGCACACAGTTATTGCTCAATGGGGCAGTTTAACTGTTCATGAGATGGATAGCCTGAGGGAAAAAAACTGTTCCTGTGCCTGACGGTTCTGGTGCCCAGAGCGCTGAAGCGTTGGCCAGAAGGCAACAGTTCAAAAAGGTAGTGGGCAGGGTGAGTGGGGTCCAGAGTGATTTTTCCAGCCTTTTTCCTCACTCTGAAAGTGTATAGTTCTTGAAGGGGGGGGGGAATCACCAATAATCCTCTCAGCAGTCCAAACTGTCCTTTGTAGTCTTCTGATGTCTGATTTCGTAGCTGAGCCAAACCAGACAGTTATAGAAGTACAGAGGACAGACTCAATGACTGCTGAGAAAAACTGTATCAGCAGCACCTGTGGCAGGTTGAATTTCCTCAGCTGGTGAAGGAAGTACAACCTCTGCTGGGCCTTTTTCACAATGGAGTCAATGTGGGTCTCCCACTTCAGGTCCTGTGAGATGGTAGTGCCCAGGAACCTGAATGACTCCACTGCTGCCACAGTGCTGTTTAGAATGGTGAGGGGGGTCAGTGTTGGGGTTTTTCTCCTAAAGTCCACAATGATCTCCACCGTTTTGAGCGTGTTCAGCTCAAGGTTGTTTTAACTGCACCAGACAGCCAACTGTTCAACCTCCCTTCTGTATGCAGACTCATCGTCATCTCGGATGAGGACGATGACAGTGGTGTCGTCTGCAAACTTCAGGAGCTTAATAGAGGGGTCGTTGGCGATGCAGTCATTGGTGTAGAGGGAGAAGAGTAGTGGGGAGAGCACACATCCCTGGGAGGCACCAGTGCTGATTGTACAGGTGCTGGAAGTGAATTTCCCCTGTCTCACAAGCTGCTGCCTGTCCATCTGTCAGAAAGCTGGTAATCCACTGACAGATAGACATGGGAACAGAGTGTTGGTGTAATTTATTCTGGAGTATAGCTGGGATGATGGTGTTGAAAGGTGAACTGAAGTCCACAAAAAGGATCCTTGCATATGTCCCTGGTCTGTCCAGATGTTGCAGGATATGATGCAATCCTATGTTGACTGCATCATCCACAGACCCGTTTGCTCGATAAGCAAATTGAAGGGGATCTAGAAAGGGTCCAGTGATGTTCTTCAGGTGGGCCAACACCAGTCTCTCAAATGATTTCATGACCACAGACGTCAGGGCAACAGGTCTGTAGTCATTAAGTCCTGTGATTTTTGGTTTCTTTGGGACAGGAATAATGTTTGAACGTTTGAAGCAGCATGGGACTTCACACTGCTCCAGTGATCTATTGAAGATCTGTGTGAAGATGGGGGCCAGCTGGTTAGCACAGGATCGAAGACACGCTGGTGAGACGTCGGATCACTGGACTTTCCATCAAGATAATAACACCAAGGATACATCCAAGTTGTCCAAACTCTGGTTCAGGGATAGGTCATGGAATGTCCTTAAATGGCCCTTTCAGTTCATCATTAAAATCCCATAGCAAACCTTTGTTGGGATTTAAAGGAAGCAGTGGCAGCACAGAAACCAAAGAATGTCAATGAGCTGGAAGCTTTTGCTCATGAGAAATGTGTAAACATTCTAATAGAGAGGTGTCCGAAGCCTGAGAACACTTACCTGAAACATTTATTTGCTATTATTAAGGATAAAGGATGCTCCACAAATGATTGACTTTGGGGGTTGAATATTTATGACATGACATTTGTGGAGAGAATTAGTTATTTTTTATTTTAAAATTTGGGTAAACTGAACTGGACTCAAGATGGCGTCGAGTATGGCTGCTGCGTTGCGAGCTCCGACACAACTTAGCAATGGTTTGTTTGTTTTGTTTACAATTCTTATGTTTTTTGTCTTGGATGTTGCCTGCCTTATTGTCTACGACAGACAAACACTTTTGGACATTGGCTCAGCGATCTCACACCGTAAACCGGACTTCACATTCCTCAATGCCGACCCGCTGTTTACAAACACGCAAGCGGAGCCCTTTGTCTGGGCAGCACGGCCGCGGAAACGCAGGAGGAAAAGGGGAAACAGAGCCGGCGTTCTCATCAGAGTAAGACGCCGCGCAAATCGACCCCCGCTACCCACTATTCTACTGGCAAATGTTCAGTCTCTGGATAACAAGCTCTGCGAGCTGAAAGCGCGGATCTCTTTCCAACGAGAGACGAGGGACTGCTGCGTTATCTGCCTTACGGAAACTTGGATGTCTGCGGAGATTCCAGACTCAGCCATTGAACCCGCGGGGTTCTCCATGCTCCGAGCGGACAGAGCGAAAGACCTCTCAGGTAAAACTAGAGGAGGTGGTGTATGTTTTATGATCAACAAATCCTGGTGTGATCAGAGGAACGTACATTCTATCAAGTCTTTCTGTTCTCCTGATCTGGAATTTCTTATGCTTCTGTGTCGACCATTCTGGCTACTGAGGGAATTCACAGCGGTCATTATCACTGCTGTGTACATCCCCCCACAAGCCGACACAGACCGGGCACTCAAGGAACTGTATGGGAGTATAAGTGAGCAGGAAACCGCACACCCTGAGGCCGCGTTCATTGTGACCGGGGACTTTAATAAAGCCAGTTTAAAATCAGTCGCACCAAAATATCACCAGCACATTAGTTTCAACACACGAGGGGACCGGGTTTTGGACCATTGCTACTCTCCGTTCCGGGATGGCTACAAATCCCTCCCCCGCCCACCATTTGGCAAATCGGACCACTCTTCCATTCTGCTTCTGCCCGCTTACAGGCAGAAACTGAAACAGGAAGCACCCACCCTCAGAACGATCCAGTGCTGGTCGGACCAATCAGACTCTACGCTACAAGACTGTTTTGATCGCACGGACTGGGAGATGTTCCGGTCCGCCTCTGATGACGACATCGAGCTTTACGCTGATAGCGTAATGTGCTTCATCAGAACGTGTGTAGAGGAAGTGATTCCGACCAGAACTGTGCGAATCTATCCGAATCAGAAGCCGTGGATCAACAGCGATGTTCGCGCAGCACTTAATGTGCGGACCTCCGCTTTTAATTCCGGGAACGCGGAGGAGCATAAACAAGCCAGTTATGCCCTCCGAAAAACTATCAAAACAGCAAAACGCCAGTACAGGAGTAAGATTGAAGGACAGTTTAACACCACCAACTCTAGAAGCATGTGGCAGGGAATTAACATCATCACGGACTTTAAAGGGAATAAAAACTCCGCCATGAACACCGCTGCCTCTCTACCGGATGAGCTAAATACTTTTTATGCTCGTTTCGAGGGAAATAACACCGCCCTCGCGGAGAGAGCTCTCACGGCCGAAGCTACAGAGGTTAGTTCACTCTCCGTCTCTGTAGCGGATGTAACCCGATCCTTCCGACGGGTGAATATCCGCAAAGCCGCGGGTCCAGACGGCATTCCGGGCCGCGTCATCAGAGCGTGCGCGAACCAGCTGGCTGGTGTTTTTACGGACATTTTCAACCTTTCCCTCTCTTTGTCTGTAGTCCCCACATGCTTTAAAACATCCACCATTGTGCCTGTTCCAAAACAATCGAAAATAACTTGTTTAAATGACTGGCGTCCTGTTGCTCTGACCCCCATCATCAGCAAATGTTTTGAGAGACTAATCAGAGATTACATCTGCTCTGTATTACCACTCAATCTTGACCCGCTGCAGTTTGCTTACCGTAACAACCGCTCCACTGATGATGCCATTGCATCTACAATACACACTGCTCTCTCCCACCTGGAAAAAAAGAACACTTATGTGAGAATGCTGTTTGTAGACTACAGCTCAGCATTCAACACCATAGTGCCCTCCAAGCTAGATGAGAAACTCCGGGCTCTGGGCTTAAACAGCTCGCTGTGCAGCTGGATCCTGGACTTCCTGTCAAGCAGACGCCAGGTGGTTAGAATAGGCAGCAACATCTCCTCATCACTGACCCTCAACACTGGAGCCCCACAGGGCTGTGTTCTCAGCCCACTACTGTATTCCTTGTACACACATGACTGTGTGGCAACGCATAGCTCCAATGCCATCATTAAGTTTGCTGATGACACGACGGTGGTAGGTCTGATCACTGACAATGATGAAACAGCCTACAGAGAGGAGGTGCACACTCTGACACACTGGTGTCAGGAGCACAACCTCTCCCTCAACGTCAGTAAGACAAAGGAGCTTGTGGTGGACTTCAGGAGAAAAGACAGAGAACACAGTCCAATCACCATCAATGGAGCACCAGTGGAGAGAGTCAGCAGCTTCAAGTTCCTGGGTGTCCACATCACTGAGGAACTCACATGGTCCGTCCACACTGAAGTCGTTGTGAAGAAGGCTCATCAGCGCCTTTTCTTCCTGAGACGGCTGAGGAAGTTTGGAATGAACCGCCACATCCTCACACGGTTCTACACCTGCACTGTGGAGAGCATCCTGACTGGCTGTATCTCCGCCTGGTACGGCAATAGCACTGCCCACAACCGCAAAGCACTGCAAAGGGTGGTGCGAACTGCCAAACACATCATCGGAGGTGAGCTTCCCTCCCTCCAGGAAATATATACAAGGCGGTGTGTGAAAAAAGCTCGGAGGATCATCAGAGACTCCAGCCACCCGAGCCATGGGCTGTTCTCACTGCTACCATCAGGTAGGCGGTATCGCAGCATCAGGACCCGCACCAGCCGACTCCATGATAGCTTCTTCCCCCAAGCAATCAGACTTCTGAACTCTTGATCTCCCACGATCAAAATACATCATCCCTGCACTTTATTACTCTTTTATCTCACACCGGACTGTCATAAATTATATTACTGTCATTATATTATGTCTCTCTTAACAACTTACTATCAACCGACAGCCTGAATGTCAATACAGTACAATACTGTACATTCTATATATATACTTTTTTCATATATATTTTAATTTTTATTGAATAATGTGTATCTATATAGTATCTATATAGTAAAAAACAAAAAACAAAAACAGCATATTGTATACTGTGCAATGTATGTTATTATTGTATATTGTTGAGTGTAATTGTGTATAACAGATGTTTAAATTGTGTTGTGTTAATTTGATGTTTTAAGTTGTGTAATTATGTATAACAGATGTTTAAATTGTGTTGTGTTAATTTGATGTTTATTGTAGATTGGCGTATGTCTCATCACTGTCACGACTGCTATGTTGATCGGAACTGCACCCAAGAATTTCACACACCATTGCACTTGTGTATATGGATGTGTGACAATAAAGTGATTTGATTTGATTTGATTTGACTCTTTGTTCTCAAAATCACTCAAATATGTATTAAAAACTTACTTTGACTGTTTACTGAGGTTTTAGTTGATGTGTTTTAATTCACATCACCAGAATGTATTGCTGGTCAGGGGGGTTGAATAAATTTGATTGCAACTGTAATTCTCTCCCAGCTAATGCTGTTAATTATACAGGGGACCTTCTAGCTGGGCACATTATGAAAATATTAATTTTATTAGTTTTTCATAATTTTGGCATATTTGAGCTTTTTTATTTATTTTTTATGAACATCCATGTATATAATCAATAAATATATTGAATTTTTTTTTTTAGATGTTTAGTATTTGTTACTATTTACAGGTATTCACATTGATTCGTAGAACACCTGCTGTTAACAGGTTCTGTCTCTTTAAGAAAACCTGCACTTCTGTAAATGGGAGCATGTTAACAAGAGAGGACTCTAATGGCTTAACCTCATCTGTGCTATGCATGATTGGAATTATATGTTTCCTTTTTGTTTTTGATCAACAACTGACTGTAAAGAACAGAACGGTATTGAAAGAGACATTATTAAATGACAAATGGATTGCATGTATCATGTTTGACTTAAATTACACGGAACAACTTTTAAACTCTCAACATGCAGTGAAAGGATTTCCTCTCATTGTAATAGATGATTGTGCATAGAGTAAAACAGTGTTTCCCAACCTTTTTTCTGCCTTGGCACAATTTTTACGAATAAAAAAAATACCACGGCATGAAAAAACATTTCCGGGGATAATTTTTTTAAAGAATTAGCTAAAAGCACCAATTCCAGCAATTTTAGGGTTTCAAGTATAGCAAATGAACTGAACAATTGTGCAGAATTAGCCTAAAAAATAAAGGGTATTTTGATGAGGCTTGCTTCTGTCACAAATTTGTTCAATTTTATTAACTGATTAGTTCATTGACCCCTTCTGGAGATGTCACTTGGTGGCGACAAATGAGCTTCTTATGTGCTTTGAGTGAATCATTAAAGAGCACCTATTATGGTTTTTTAAACGTGCCTAATTTTGTTTGAAAGGTCTCATGCAATAGATTTACATGCATCCAAGGTCAAAAAACACTTTAATTTGCTCATAATTTAAATTGCCAAACTTGTGTCAAAAATGACTCGTTCAATGATCCGTTCTAAATGATTCATTCTAAACTCCTCCTTTCAGAGAGCCTACTCTGCTCTGATTGGTCAGATGTCCCAGTCTGTTGTGATTGGTCTACCGCTTAATGTAGTGTTTCACGACTGAAATCTACCAAGAGACTGTATTGTGTTTAAGCTTTAAAGAACAAAGCAGATCTATAATTTTGCTTCAATTTGAGCATGATTTTTCAGTCTAATAATAGTGAGTTTCAATATTGTCCTTACCTTCTCCTAAATTAAAACTTGCATAACTACAAATCTTCTGACTTCAGTAGAATGTTTAAGAATTATAAACACAAAGCAGATCTACGGTACCATTTTCCTACAGATTGAAACTGCTGAGCATGACTTTTATCAGAAAAAACGTCAATAATAGCCTAATGATAATCATTTTGCATTTCAATAATGTTCTTTCATCATTGTAAAGTGCATTTTACATGAGTTGAGGCGAGTCGTCAACGCTCCGTTCAACGCCAGTGTCAAGCGCCGCTTTGTCCTCCACATTACAAGCATTGCAGAAAGTGTCACAGGAGCAAAATTACAAGCTTGCCACACAAGAAAGCGGGAGGTGTGCACAATAAACATTGAAAACATGTATTTGGAAGATAGAGAAAAAAAAATTGGGTGAGTAAATGAAGAGACAATTTTCATTTTTGGGTGAACTATCCCTTTAAAAAGACCAGCTTAACCAGCATGCAATTCCCATTCTGGGCTAAGCTGTTTATGGTGGTAAGTGCTGGTTTGGTTCAAGCTGGTGGACCAGCATAAAGCCAGGCTTTTCAACAGCAAAACCTAGCTGGTGAAGTTGGTTGAACAGCATTGTCTTTCAGGTGAACCTGGTTAAGCCAGTTAGGAAGCCTGGTGGGGACACCAGCGCCCCATGATGGGGGGGCCACCATACAAAAGGCAACATAAGCTAGTGACTTGTAATGCTGGTCTTTTATATGTTGTAAATATCTTTGTTAAATTCAATTGCAACGATAAGTCACAGTGTGCATAGTTTGTTTTTAAACTTTGTCTTCATGTATATCACTGCAAGTGCTGCCTGTCTCTCACACTTTCTGTCAGTATTCTATTTTTGTGTTGTTGACTTGTTTGTGTCTTTTTTTGTGTGTCTGTTTTAGAGTCTGTCACACTCTATGTGCTTCTGGGTAGTTTTGTAGATTTCAAATGCTGCTTATGGCCACTGACACTCCATGAGACATAAGGGCACCACAGGAAAAATGATTTGCTATTCAGCAGATTCAAAGTGACAAAGGAGTTGTTTGCTTGGATGCGACAATACAGTAAATTCAACTGATAAATGAACTGTTTTGGTTTAAATTTGGTGAGTTAGGCTATAGCATAATTTAAGAGAACAATTAAATAAAATAATTTCAAAGGGATCAATGAGAAATGCAATTTACCTTGAAATAAGAGGTTGTTTTTAACTAAGTCCGCATTTGTGTTTTTTGTTTGAAAACTCTGTTCTCAATTTCTTAAAGGAATATTCTGGGTTCAATACAAGTTTAACTCAAACGACAGCATTTGTGGCATAATACTGATTACCACAAAAATTAATTTTGACTTTCTCCTTTTCTTAAAAGTAAAAATCTAGATTACAGTGAGGCACTTACAATGGAAGTGAATGGGGGCCAATTTTTGAACATTAAAATACTTTTTCAAACGTTTAGCCACAAGACATAAACAATATGCATGTAAACATGATTTTAGTGTGAAAATCTCTTACTAAAATGTTTTGTGTAAATTTATAGCCAATTGGTTACAACTTCATTGCCATGACGATGTAATGTCAACAACCTTAAAATGACTGTAAAAATTACAATTTAAACATCTTTACAGCGCAAATATTACACAAGTTTTAACAGAAGAATTAATGTGTGCTTTTATAAAATTATCAGTTTCAAATTTCTGTTTAATCCTTTCGAACATTGGCCCCATTCACTTCCATTGTACGTGCATCGCTGTAACCTCGATTTGTGTTTTTTTTTTTTTGTTATCAACATTATGCCACAAATGCTGTTATGCACAAACTTGTGTTGAGCCCGCAATATTCCTTTTAATTTAATAATGTAAACCCAAAGTGTGAGGTAGTGGAGATCGTTTTTGAAACGCTCTGTTTTTTGTGGAAGAAAACGCCATTCCAGAGTGGATGAGAGACGCAAATGTAGCGAAATCAATTTTCAGATGAAAACCTACGTCCGTTGCTATTTTTGCCATTGCATCATGTCTCTACCACCATAAAGATTTTATTTAAGACACCTTGCCAAATGAATATAGTTAGTTTATTTATTAATTTTTTATCCCCTTTTTTCCCCAGTTTGGAATGCCCAATTCCCACTACTTAGTAGGTCCACGTGGTGGTGTGGTTACTCACCTCAGTCCGGGTGGTGGAGGACAAGTTTTCTCCACTTCTGAGACAGTCAGTCCACGCATCTTATCACGTGGCTCATTGTGCATGACACCGCAGAGACTCCCAGCATGTGGAGGCTCATGCTACTCTCCGCGGTCCATGCACAACTCACCATGTGCCCCATTGAGTGCGAGAACCACTAATCGCGACCATGAGGAGGTTACCCCATGTGACTCTACCCTCCCTAGCAACCGGGCCAATTTGGTTGCTTAGGAGACCTGGTTGGAGTCACTCAGCACACCCTGGATTCAAACTCGCGACTCTAGGGGTGGTAGTCAGCGTCAGTACTCACTGAGCTACCCAGGCCCCCGTTAAAAAGTCATTTTGAAACCCATGCGTTCTGTGCCATTTCGATGCTTTTCGTTTTTGCTTCATGTTTTTTTTTTAATAGCTGCCTATCAGACTGTCCTTATTGTCGAGCCCTACAGTTTATTTGACCTTTTTGAAGAAATTCTTGGTCCATTCATACTTGCTTGTTCTTACAAAATGTGACACAAACTTCCCACACTGTATAGCATTCCATGCGGCATTGTAATCAGCCACTGATAGGAAATTTGATAATTTGGTTCTGCCTCAATGAGTGATTGTGTATGAATAAACGTGTGTTTCTTTTAGGCTTCGTCAGTCTCTTCATGAGGTAGATGTCTCGTGGTAATAAAGCACAGCCCTGTCAAACGATGGAAAAAATATGCTGATGTCAAATGTCTAGGGGATTGTGTTATTTTTCTCTGACAGTTTTCCATGTGTCAACTTTTTATCTTTTCTATCTCTTTTCCTGTCCCTCTCCCAAACACTCATCACTTTCTTATTCAGCTCCCCCCCTCCGCCCATATGAAGAATCCTCCAGGATGGTAGGGGGAGGGAAGCTGTCATTGGTTGAAATGCTTAGGCAAATGCAGTGGCCCATATCAGCAAAAGCACTGCTCCAGGGATATGTGTGTGTGTGTGTGTGTGTAGTTTCTGAAGCCAACGATATTTCACATGCTAATGTCAATTGTGGAGTCTCGATAGGTTAAAACACTACTACTCTATAATTAATCCTGAATTAAATTCACATGTATTTATTCAACCAAAGCAACTTGCCGTCTGAATCTAGATGTGAAAATATTTCGAACGAACAATCAGGCTTTTGTTGTATACTTTGGCCTGATTTTTGTGGACAGAAACCGCATTGGCTATTTCTGCTGCGGCGCTTCGAGAGAGCAGTCAGTCGATATTTAATTTCATGTTTTATTGAGATCAATACAACATATTGACATCTCCGAGAGATTTTGTCTTTTGAATGGGTTGCAGGTAGAGACTGAATAGACGCTCAGTGCCGTTTGAATCAGAGTGCGATGGACTGCATCCAAAGTTGTTTATTAAAGTGTCTTTGATCTGGCTTTACTTTAGAACGACTGAGGAGGTTTTTCAAGTTCGGCCATCCTTGACCGATAAACTACTAAAGCAATAAGTCACGAGAGGCCTTTCGTTACAGCAATACTATCACGTCTCAGAGATGTGTTTTTAGGCCAGGTTTGACCTGCCAACATTTTCATTTGTCCTGAGGCAATTCAGATTTAGTTTGAACAACATTTAGACCTTGTCCACACTAATACGTTTTTTTGTTTCAAAACCCATTGATTTTTACCAAGTTTACACCTCTCACCTACACTGGAATGGCATTTTCATTCACTGAAAACAAAGACTTTCGAAGACGCCCTCAAGAACTGCATACTTTGGAAAACGGTGACGTTAGTTAACTAAAAGCGGAGTTTTCGAACAAAAACGGGTTAGTGTGGATGTGGCCTGTATTGTTGTTCTCTCTTTCAAATGCTTTGTATGTTCGAAAATATTTATTCACACACAGACTCTCAAATTACAGCGAGTAAAAGAGTCACAATGTTTTGCAATGGGTTCATCAGAAGTTTATTTTCCCAAGCTTCAGTCTCTTGACCTTAAAATAGGAATCATGCCCTCTGTTTGTTCATTACTGTCTGCAGTGTTTCATTACTGGAAGTCGTGACTACCTCTATCTCCCCCTGTTATGGCTTTTCACACCTCCTCCCTCTCCTGTGTTCTCGGCTTCATGGCGTATGCAGTGCTCAACCATAAAGATGAGAGATTTTGTGTCCAGTGAGAGATTTTGTGTCCAGTTGACGGAACTGTGACTTATGCTATCGTGCTAGTGCTCGTCTTACATTTGTTGATCTTATAAACCAATGTTTCATCTAGCTGGCTAACATGCATGAGGGTTTGTTGAAATTATGAGAATGACTTTTAAAAGTCTGAAGCATCAGTTAAGGCTAGGGTATACTTTGTTTTTCTGCATGCCTTTTTAAAATGGACTTTATTGACCACAACCCCATACGAATGCATTCGCTGCATGTGAGCTACGACTTTGTAATCCTCTTCTAGCACAGCGAGAGCCAGGTGCAGGCGCCCACAACACGCAAAGACACAGACTGTTTGTGTGTCTGGAAAATCGAGGCTGCTCACGGACAGTCTGCACGTACTGTGCTGATGACGGAATTTGCGTATCGCGCACTGTGTGCGAGACGTACAGGTATACAGAAAACGTGTTCTTTGGCCTTTTTGAATGTATTATTGCTAATTTAGACATTATGTGGGTAGTTGACAAAAAATGCTTTTAGAAACTGACTTCCTGCTGTGTGACATGCTATACTAAACAGTGTTGTTTAAAAATGTATTTGTTTGCTTTTAAAAATGTACTTGTCACGCAACAGGACCACTTGAAGTGAACATTTTTGATTGTGTAATTATTTTATTATTATATTTAGAAATACAAATTTCCATATATACACTATATTGCCAAAAGTATTCGCTCATCTGCCTTTAGACGCATATGAACTTAAGTGACATCCCATTCTTAATCCATAGGGTTTAATATGACATCGGCCCACCCTTTGCAGCTATAACAGCTTCAACTCTTCTGGGAAGGCTTTCCACAAGGTTTAGGTGTGTGTTTATGGGAATTTTTGACCATTCTTCCAGAAGTGCATTTGTGAGGTCAGACACTGATGTTGGACGAGAAGGCCTGGCTCGCAGTCTTCGCTCTAATTCATCCCAAAGGTGCTCTATCGGGTTGAGGTCAGGACTCTGTGCAGGCCAGTCAAGTTCTTCCACACCAAACTCGCTCATCCATGTCTTTATGGACCTTGCTTTGTGCACTGGTGCGCAGTCATGTTGGAACAGGAAGGGGCCATCCCCAAACTGTTCCCACAAAGTTGGGAGCATGGAATTGTCCAAAATCTCTTGGTATGCTGAAGCATTCAGAGTTCCTTTCACTGGAACTAAGGGGCCAAGCCCAGCTCCTGAAAAACAACCCCACACCATAATCCCCCCTTCACCAAACTTCACAGTTGGCACAATGAAGTCAGACAAGTACCGTTCACCTGGCAACCACCAAACCCAGACTCGTCCATCAGATTGCCAGATGGAGAAGCGTGATTCGTCACTCCAGAGAACGCGTCTCCACTGCTCTAGAGTCCAGCGGCGGCGTGCTTTACACCACTGCATCCGACGCTTTGCATTGCACTTGGTGATGTATGGCTTGGATGCAGCTGCTCGGCCATGGAAACCCATTCCATGAAGCTCTCTACGCACTGTTCTTGAGCTAATCTGAAGGCCACATGAACTTTGGAGGTCTGTAGCGATTGACTCTGCAGAAAGTTGGTGACCTCTGCGCACTATGCGCCTCAGCATCCGCTGACCCCGCTCTGTCATTTTACGTGGCCTACCACTTCGTGGCTGAGTTGCTGTCATTCCCAATCGCTTCCACTTTGTTATAATACCACTGACAGTTGACTGTGGAATATTTAGTAGCGAGGAAATTTCACGACTGGACTTGTTGCTCAGGTGGCATCCTATCACAGTACCACGCTGGAATTCACTGAGCTCCTGAGAGCGGCCCATTCTTTCACAAATGTTTGTAGAAGCAGTCTGCATGCCTAGGTGCTTCATTTTATACACCTGTGGCCATGGAAGTGATTGGAACACCTGAATTCGATTATTTGGATGGGTGAACGAATTTTGGCAATATAGTGTGTGTGTGTGTGTGTGTGTGTGTGTGTGTGTGTGTGTATGTGTATATATATATATATATATATATATTGCAATTATAATAATATTTTCTAATTCAATTAGAATTAGAATTGTCTTTATTTAGGAAATAATGTAAATGAATATGGATTTCTATATTTTTCTTTTCTTTTATTTCGTTTCTTTCTGACACACATAAACATAAATTTCATGTGATAATTATTTTTGTGTTTTTTTGTGGTGGGGCCAGTGAAAATGTTGGTAGGTACAAATCTGAACTACTGGCCTGAAAGGGCCAGCAGGAAAAAAAGAAGCCTTATTGTTGTGCCCTGATAGGGGCTACTGTGAATGTCATGGCTGCTTGTCTCTGTTAGTGGGTCATTATGGAAGATGTTACATTGTTAATGGCTTTCCTTTCTGATGAGTTGTGGAGCATTTCACATACGTAATCCCTGGCAGGGAAAAGACGTGAATATAGTGACTGCTTTAATTCATTGCACAAGCACGACTCGCTCGTGGCTCTCTGCATTAAGGGTCTCTCTCTTTCTCCTCTGCACCCTGGAGGGGGATGGGGAAAACAGAACACTGTCCTGGTTTTCTGCAGATTGCTAGCTGCTGGCAGTGGCATTGACGTCTTTAGCAGATGATTGTGGTGTGGATGATGGGCTCTCGGGGCGAGGTGAGGGCAGGGGCTGTTCACAAGAGTGGAAGAAATCACTGTGGATCTTGTTTCATTCACTTGGAGATGGGAATGATTGTTGAAGCATCCATCTCTGGTATTTCATTGCTGAGTGATTAGGGCTGAGCAATATATTGTATTATTTACAGTATTTTTGCGATGTGTTTGTTAGTGATATAAAATTGAGGAATGTTAAAGAATGGCCATTTAATTTGGCCATTATGCTAGTCTTTAAAGTTAGTCTTAAGGCTAGTATTGGGATCCTTTCATGCCTCGCTAGCATGAGAGCATAGTGTCTCTGATTTGAACTTCATTCGCTAAAATGGGGTTTGAGTTGGTAAGTTTGATTCATTTTTCTGAATTGTTTTAAAGTTTGTTTCAGTAAATCTGTTCTACATGCTGCTTCTACATGTAATATTTTTTATGTATTAAAAGTTTTAGTAAAAATAAATAATATTGCAGTTTATTTCTGTGCATTGATACATAAAAATGATTAAAAATCATCCTTGCCTGTATTTAGTGAAAAAACTGCGTGGAAAACATGCCCTGATTATTTTTTTAACAAGATTTTAACTTTATTTTCCTAAAATTATCAATCACATTAATTTTGAATGTACTTTATTTTGATAATCGATTACTCTAACGATTATTAGATCGATTATTCGACTATTCAGCGATTATTGCAACGATTAATCATTAGCTCTTAACTGATTATTCTGCTTGTGCCCCGACTTAAAAAGGTTGTATTAAGTGTGCTTACTAACAATAAAGAGGACAAAATCATCTTTTAAAAATACCTCTAAATGACATTCACTGAATTAAAGGGGAAAGAAAAAAGTTTTTGATTAATTCAGTAAAGAAATTCACTGTAAAAAATCCTATTGTTATCAAGTGTTTTGTATTTTTTTCCATTTAAAAATGTCTAAAAATCCTTAAAACAAGATACATTTACTTGAGAAGCAGCATATAAGATATTTAGACTTGCTTTAAGAGAATGTATCTTAAATATAAGTGTATTTTGTATATAACTGTATTTATTCACTTGGTTATACTTCTGCGAGTGCATTAAAGACAAAATATACTTATATTCAAGATCTATTTTCTAAAAGCAAGCCTAAATATCTTACATGCTGCTTCTCAGGTGAATGCATCTTTTTTTTTATTTATTTTATTTTTTTTTTATAAAGGATTTTTAGATATTTTTAAATATTTGTATTTTTAATATTATATTCAACATTCTCAGATAACAATTTCTTCTTCTGCAGTATAGCTGCTAAAGAAAATGTACATTGTTTTAAAGGAGTTTTAGATATTTATATTGGAAAACAAGCCAAAACAAAAACAAATCAAAAATGTATTTTGTTGCAGTGTATAATGGGGCAAAGACTACCCTCTCTCACCTTTCTGTTCACTTCAATCTCACTTTAACAAACAAAAAAACAAATGCTTGAGGGACGAGCGTCCCTGCGACAGAGTGTGCCTAAGCCGGGTGCAGTTTCAATCTCTCCCCCTTAGATTGGGACATTCGCTCAACTCATTGAAGAGGCACTGACCGCATAGAGAAATGTCAGTTTTGGAATTTGTAGTTATTTACATGACCTGCTTCCTTATTATTTGACCTTTAATAAAGCATTAAATATAACTGCATTTAAGACATAACGCCTCGGTGTTTCCTTTATAGAGCTCCAGCTCCGCTTATTCCACAACGAGAATGCTTCTGTATTTACTTATTTTGTATTTTTGCATTATAATTCCCTCATACTTTGCGATCTACATCACCTGAAGCTGTTTGGAAAGTTTATAGTGCATCTAGACTGTGAGCTGTGTAATTCTTCCTCTCTTCAGTCAGGCGCTAACTGCAGTGCTGCTGTCACGTGTCATCATGTAACGTGTGGGCTTCTAGTCCTAACTTGTCGTATTTTTAGTTTATGTTATTTTAAAGATTAATTCATAGGCAGTCTCACACAGAATCTCTGCTTGCAAAAAGTTCAGCAGATTTCTGCAGAACTGGAACACCTGTCGTTCACAAAGTGCTGCACATCCCCCACCCCTTGCGTCTTCGTTAATGAATTAGTTTTGGCTAATTTGCCAATGCTTTTATCTACCAATAAGAATGTAGTATTCTCAGCTGTTAAGCACATTTAATTTTTTTCAATGTTTAAAATATTTTCTCATATCCCAGCTTATATGCAGAGATACAGTTGAAGTCAGAAGTTTTTATACACTTAGGATGAAGTCATTAAAACTAATTTTTTAACCATTCTACAAATGTAATATTAGCAAACTATAGTTTTGGCAAGTTGTTTAGGACATCTACTTTGTGCATGACACAAGTCATTTTTCCAACAATTGTTTACAGACAGATTGTTTCACTTTAATTTGACTATCACATTTCCAGTGGGTCAGAAGTTTACATACACTAAGTTAACTGTGCCTTTAAGCAGCTTGGAAAATTCCAGAAAATGATGTCAAGCCTTTAGACAATTAGCCAATTAGCTTCTGATAGGAGGTGTACTGAATTAGGGGTGTACCTGTGGATATATTTTAAGGCCTACCTTCAAACTCAGTTCCTCTTTGGGAATCATGGAAAAATCAAAAGAAATCAGCCAAGACCTCAGAAAAAAAAAGAAAATTTGTGGGCAGAACTGAAAGAGCGTGTGTGAGCAAGGAGACCTACAAACCTGAATCGGTTACACCAGTTCTGTCTGGAGGAATGGGCCAAAATTCCAGCATCTTATTGTGAGAAGCTTGTGGAAGGCCGCCCAAAACGTATGACCCAAGTTAAACAATTTAAAGGCAATGCCACCAAATACTACCAAAGTGTATTTAAACTTCTGACCCACTGGGAATGTGATGAAATATATAAAAGCTGAAATAAATCATTCTCTCTACTATTCTGAGATTTTCACATTCTTAAAATAAAGTAGTGATCCTAACTGACCTAAGACAGGGAATGTTTTCTACGATTAAATGTCAGGAACTGACTAAATTTATTTGGCTTATGTGTATGTAAACTTCTGACTTCAACTGTAACTATAAGAGAGAACTTTTGCTTGGTTTATTTGAGTGTCCTGACCAACCCGGTGATGGCGTCAGTTTTGAATTGCGTTCTAAAACATTTTGTAAAGCAACTACACACAAAATCAAGCTTACGTAGCTTCAAATGTCTTCGTTCACGTTCATACATAGAGCATGTTTCTGCCTTTAGGCAAGTAATGGTTCCATTTAACTGGCCCCAAAATCTTTCACACTGGCCCCTTATTGTTGATCCCCCGTTCCTCTAAGTTGCCTAGGATGCAGCATCAGTGAATCTGTATTTCAAGATGTGAACTTATGTAAATATTAAACAGCAAAGGGCTGTGATTTAATCAAACAGTCTGCATGCGGCACACGCTGCTCGTGCGCAGATCTGTCCTAAGCACACTTGAGACCATTTTGAGCTCGCTCCACAAACGTTTCCCCCTGCTGCAAGAGCGGAATTCTGTGGGAAACACTGTCAGCAGCTCACCTCGGCAATCCAATTTCAACATCAGACCCAATTGATCTTGTTTCTACATGCTGTGGACTTTGGATGTTCAGTGGTGAAAGCTACTGTATTAGAGCCTGAATTTGTCCCATCTACTGCTGTCACAGGATGGGAAGAGCTTGCTTTTCTAGACAGTGAGAATGCAGTAATGTCCATCACTGGGGCCATCTGAGGGGTCTGTTTGAGCATGCTGCAGTGGCAGTGCAGTCAAGCCCCGGGCCGGAGAATCATTGGAGCTGTAGATTGCTAATGATTGCGTCTCAAGGGAGTAGACTGAAGAGAACCATTATAAAAGGAATGTTCACATGTAAATGACAGCTGCTACTTATTTGGATGGTCTGTGGTAATGAGGATGCAAGTGTGTGCAGTTGTTAGCGCACTAGTGTTAGTAAAAGGCCAAGACCTCATCTTGTGTCCTACAGGTGTGTTCACACTTACAAGTTACTAAATCACTTGAGGTCGCCCAGTCACTGTACTGTTGTTTGCTAGTAGGTGTTTCTACTTGACTGCCATATCTAACTTTATCAGGTGGCGGTTTTCGTGAGCTTCACTGTCAGCACTTCCATTGAAAGGGTTGGGAATCGAGAAATGCAAATCCATAAAAAAAGTAGACACTCGGTTCTGTTAATGTAACTGTTTACATTGTTAAAAGAATGTGGATGGAATACCATACAAAAAGACTAATAAATAATAAGTTTCAAACTACCAGTGTCCGATTTGTGAACAATTAATTTTTTTTAGTCTGATCTTTTCAGTCAGTGAAGCGAAGTGTTGTCCGAAACACTAATAATTGACTTTTCCAAGCCGATTCCTTCTAATAAAGGTGAAGTCATTGAAGTAAAAATTGTTTACGGAATTGCTGGGGAATAAAATTTGTCAAGTAGATTTGCTATCGAACCAAATTCTTGCAATTTCAGTACTCATTGGTAGTCACCTCATTTGCAAAAAACAAAACTCTGCAGAACTTTGTTGTATCGCCAGTAGTGTCTGTCACCTGTAATCGCCAATACTCATTGAAAATGAATGACTTGGTTTACTAATTTTAACAACTTATAGTTCTAAACATAAATGACTTTTTCTGTTATAGCATAATTTCTTGTACAGCTGCTTTGAAACAGTGCCTGTTGTGAAAAGCGCTATTCCAATAAATTTGACTTGTCTTGAATTTGTCAATTTGTAACTGGTTGGTTTGGTTCATTTCTTAGAACTATTTCTATGAAGGATTTTATGAAATTGCTATTGAAAAAATAAATTGAAAGAATATTTTAATAAACAAGACTGCCCACCCACTTTTTCAGCTATGTTGCACTCTGCTTTGCAGTATTACGGAGGCGATTAATTCAAAATGGAAGTTGACCCTCGCTGATCCCAGAGCTGAAGTGTGAACTTGGGTTTATTGTATCATTGTGGAAATAAAAAGGTTTTAATGCAAATAGGCTGTATAACAGTAAGGGATGTGGCTGAGTCACAGTGTTACAACACTTTATAGAAAGATGTTGGGCTTAAGCACTCTCAACCTCTGTCTTTTCAAGTGACGCTGGCCGCGTATTTAAGTGTGAAGCAGTTTCAAACTAGCTCCAATCTGACTTTGCTCTTACTGTGAAAATCAAATGCGTTTCATATTGCTTTACTGTTGTTTTTGCAGTAAATGGAGTTTTGGTTGGGATCCTTGGGTGCTCACTGCATTATGGTTATTATGGATCATTTGCTTGAATTGCCTGTAGTGTTTTCGTAATGTAACTGATCCTTAGCACTATGTAATTTGCAGCCACCATGAAAGAGGGGATTAAGACTGACTGTCTGTCTTGGTAGGGTTCATTCTGAGTGCTATGCTTAACGTAATTGCATGTTATCACGCAAAAGAAGCTTAGTGGAACCACATCTCTTCCCCTCTACCACTATTTTTTCCTTAAAGAGGGCAATCCATCACATTCAAACAAAATGCCAATGTTTCTTTTCTGTCATTTTCGTTAACTGGCCTGTTGTCAGTAAATAGCCGATATTCTTGAATAAGACATTGGCTATTCACCTTTTCAACTGTTGTCGAGAATTCAGGGCTCTGTGCGTGGATGACAAAATTTGCTAGATTTTGAGCTTTGGTTATTCCATTCTATGTGACTCTTATCGTAGTTGAATAGAAATTGGTCTGTAGGAGCAGGTTTTTTTCATGTAAACCAAATTAGATTGAGGCTTAATAAGCAGTTGATACTGTGTGTGTGTGTGTGTGTGTGTGTGTGTGTGTGTGTGTGTGTGTCTATGCATTTATGTGTGTAAATGCTGATAATGGTTTTGAGAATCGACATGTAAATACATAATTAGCTAGAGGGAAATTGGCATGATTAAGATCAGGCATGTATGTTATCTTAAGTGACTTTTGAAGAACAGTGCTGAGGGAGCTGACCAATTTATTGTGCCTTGGTTTGATGGCTAGATGGTTTTCGTGCAGGACAGCCAGGGTGGTGTCAGAGAATTTAATTTAGGCAAGAAACGTGAGGGCAGATCCTGAGTTGGCATTGATGGCTAGGTGGATGTGGTGCAGGACAGCCAGGGTGGTGTCAGAGAATTTAATTTAGGCATGAAACATGAGGGCAGATCCTGAGTTGGCATGTTTGAGCCATTACTTTCAGCCGCAACACATTGACTAATTAACTTCCATCTGGAAGCTTTTGCGTAGAGGTTTTCTGTATTGAAAAATAAACATTTTGCTTTCCCTAATACCACCCTCATGCATGCTAAACAGATCCAAATCACAAAGATTTAGCATCACCCATTCTGTCTAAAATAGAGGAGACCGGGGCTAGTTGTCACACTTCTTACTCCAGAGAACATTTCTCAAGATAGCTTTATTTTTTAAAGGCAATTTCTATGAAGGCAAATACCTTTAAGTCTTTGTTACGAAAAAGCTATAGAACATTTCCACTGTTATTGCCCAGAAAAAAGAAAAAAAAAGTTGCAGGTCATTGAACATGTTAATCATATTGGGGCATGTCATCACACTGTAGGGGGTAAGTTATCACAATGTTAACCTGCCATTACATAGACTATTATAGGTTTTTCAGCACAATTTTAAAAGTAAAATGTATTCTAAAGCACATTTATGTGCAACAAAACAATTTATGAAACTGCAAAAATGTAAAAGGCAAACTATGTTTTGGCCAACAAATATTGTAATTTACACATTTTATGAATTGAAACAATTTTAAACATGCCAACTTTCCCCAAACAGATATTAATGAAAAAGGCCTTTGTTCTGAAAACATATCTCAACTTTTTGGTTACAATCTTGCTTAATCGTACAGTTTACCATTGGCTGAATTTATGCTAGTGTGGTTTAATTTTGTTCATTTATTTACCCAACACCCATTACACACATACAGAATTGAAATTTTAGGTGTTTCAAATGGCTTCAAAACCATCAAACAAAACCACTGCTAGTGAAAAAACACATTTGTGCAATTGGACTTGATTTAAAACCTTACAGGCTAGTTACTGAGAGATAGCGTGTGTGTGCCTCAGTCTCTTCTACTCAATAAAACCACACTCCTTTGCACTGTTTATGGTTTGAAGCTTGATTCATTTTCATGAATTCCCTCCAGTCCTTTTAATGACACTGTCTTGTTAAATAAGATTGATGTTTATTTCATTGTTGAGCCTGTCATCTACTTTTAAGACTGCCAAATTCCCGGTGGTACATTATCGCTCCCCTGCTGCATAACTGGTTCGAACTTTCCATCGGAGCCAATTTGGTTGATAGCGCCGTTACTTCAAACTCCCCAAAATAGAACCGGCATGGAGCAAGATGAATTTTAATCAAGCCCATGCTCGATTAGATGCCAGTGAACCCACAAACGGCCGCCTCTGCATGAATATGAAATTGCCATCAGCCTCATAGATCAACTACAACAACAATCAAAATTTGTCTTCCTCATTACCAAAGGTTCAGACACAGATCAAGGATTTGATACTTTTGAACAGTCATCAACGTTCATTGAATTCTGAGCCGTTGGCCCCCTGCAGTCATGATGTTATAGATTCTCCATTCCGTTAGGGGGAAAAAAGACCAATCCATTAGTGGCATGGAGAGGGGCTGTCTACATCTGACTGAAATGTAATTTTTACAGAGCTAGATCAAGTTAGATTTCTCCTTGTCACTGTGGTGGCCCAGCTGAAACTGTCCCCTGGCCCCAGGGCCCAGGGCTGAGGGAAAATTGAGTGCACTCTTGCAGAATTCAATATGACACGCTGGAAAAAAAATGGCCTCCTGTCTCTCAGATATCCATCCGACAGCTCCAGACTCTTGTAGACATTCAACTGCAATAAATAATAAATCATGTTTGGATGATATTAATAAGGTCGTTTGATTTGGTGACTCCGCGGTTTCTGGTAGCAGTACATGTCTGAGGGCTGTTACGGAAATAATATCCAACATTTTGGGGTACAGAGGTGACAGCTTGTCTACTTTAAAGAATAGTTCACCCACAAATGAGTATTCTCTCATCATTTACTCACCCTCATGCCATCCCAGATGTTTATGACTTTCTTTCTTCTGCAGAACACAAATTAAAGGTTTTTAGAAGAATATCTCAACATCTGTAGGTCTACACAATGCGCCACAAGTGAATGGTGGCCAGAACTCTGAAGGTCCAAATATCACAAAGGCATCAGAAAAGTAATCAATACAACTCCAGTGGTTTAATCAATGTCCTCTGCAGCGATCCAATCGATTTTATATGAGAACAGACCAAAATGTAACTCCTTTTTCACTATAAACCTTGACACCAGTCTCCTTGACTATCGTGATTTTAAGCTCAATTACACTTGCTATAGTGCCATCTAGAGCTCTGTGCATGCGTCAAGCACTAGGAAGTGTAATCGAGCTTGAAATCATGATTGTGCCAAGAAACTGCAATGGCACGATGTACAGTGAAAAAGGAGTTATGTTTCCTAAAAGGACATTTTTGTCATTATTCACTATAATCTATAAGACAAGGTTTAAGGACAAAATTTTCATTGTTGGGTGAACTATTTCTTATAGATAGAGGCAAAATAAAGTAGTTTAAATGGCAATCATCAACCGTATTTGCGTTGATGATGAGATATTTTTACAGTGCCACATGATAAAATGTGCAATTCTACAAGCTGTTTTAGTATACAAAGGCACAGGCAGTGTACTGTACTTTACCCAGGTGACTGCAGTTTGCGTTTCTGCTGAGTCGGCAGCTTATCTTTAGCAGTTTAGGACTCACTAGGTCTATAATGTCTTAATTTTGTTCTGTCTACAAAGCCATACTGACACCCACAATATTTAACCTCCTGAACTGTATGTCACAATTGATGCCTGGGGCTGGATGCATATACATAGCTGTTAACTTTTAACAATTAGTCTGACTAACTAAAGACACCACAGAAAGCATGTTGCATAAATCAAGCTCACAGTTTCGCATTGCATTGTGGGAAAGGACACTGAACAGCTTAAAAAATGGCCGACAGTGGATGCTCAATATAGTTTTCATTCGCTGAAACAATTTTGTTTGAATTTTACCATTGTAGACTTCAAATCTTCTACAAAGTCTCAACTCAAGTCACTTTTAGTGCTCAACTGAAGCACCCACAAGCTCGGCTGATATTATTTTCCATGGCAACATAGAATGTAAACAAAAGTTAGCCTGGGGGTCTGCTGTCTTACATTTTGGTCTTAACTTAGACCGATATAAGTTTTTATGCAACTGACTGAAAATGTTAAGACCAAAATTTTAGGAACTAACTAGTAAGACTAGTCTAACACTGTTTTATGCAACCGGCCCCTGTAAGGTTAATAAGCTAATAGGTTTACATTGACCATTTTTCCTGGGTCTAGCTGACAGAGTTTTAAAGGTGAAGTGGGTAATTTCTACAACATTAGTGGCACCATATGGATCTGCAAAATATTTGTTTGAGCAATATTGGTTCAATCAGTGGTGTGACTTTGGGGCTGCACTACCGGTTTATTCCAACCAGTGACAAATGGGTGGAGTGTTTGAAACTTGTTTGAAAACCGTCTGAAGTTTGGCCACAGGAGTGAAATGCAGTTGCTATTTAAGAGGGATAAATCACCAGGAGTTCATTTCAGTGAGCGCAAAATGCAAAACAAAGCAATCACATTTGTGTTTTGCATTTAGTAATCCAATGTGCTTTTATTTTGGAACTGAAAAACTACTCTAACCATGATCAGATAATTCTGATAAAAGATAATTTTGTCACTTTGCATATTATATACAGTAAATCCTCAATGCTAACACATATGGACTTAAAAACAATAAAACTTAAGTAATTTGCTCTTGTTTGTGCTGTAAGGGATTGTTTTGGCGTATTTTCCAGAGTAAGCAGTCATAGATCAGATTTGGGCTTTTGATAACACTTAGTACATTTTCATTTCTGTGTAGCTGAAAGTGCAATTTTCACTACAGGATTATTTATATTGTCAGATATTTATTCAGTCAGGCAGGGACTAAATTACATCTCATGCATTCCTGTTTAACACCAGAAAATGTGTTGCATCGCAGAATGTTACAAATATATTTTTAAATAAAATGACTCTGTGTCCAGAAAATGGTTATGAAGTATGCAGAGTATTTCAGGAAAGAACCACATGGCTGTTGAGCTTATGTGAACAGCAGATGCTGTGGTTTTTAAGGCAGACTGACCACAAGGGTGAAAACGGTGTCACTAGTGCTGACCACAGGGAGTGAACATGCTGTTATTCTGCTCATAAGTCTGAAGAGAGATATTAACATTAGAAATCCTGATGAAAGTGCCTGATGATGACCTAGTGCTGCCACTTGTTACTGCGAGTGAAGTTGAGTGCGGCAGTGTGCGATAAATCAGATATTCACAAAATATTTGCAATGATTTTGCTGCCTATATAAAACTAAGCAACATCTTAAATATTGCTGTATTTGAATGTGCTCTCGGTTTAGCCATTACATTTCTTATAGTCTGTTGTGTTGAACATCTTTCCAGCTGAGCTAAGATCTTGTTGCTTTACATCTTTATCTTTTTCTCTTGATACTTACTGTAACTGCTCTGAGGAATAACCTCTGACCTGACTCCCATGTGCAACCTTATCCAAATCCTGCCTGAACTCTTGGCCTCTGGCCTAAACAAATAGTTTCTTGACTCCACCTGAACATCCTGATCCAGCCTTTGTTTTCTGCTTTAAAAAACATCCATTATTCTCTTGTTGACAAATTACTACCTGTAATTCTAACAGTAATTCATGTCAGCTGTCAAACTTGTTTTTCCCTTCCCCGATTTTTAACTTGCCAGATGTAGCTTTGCAGAGTTACATCGAGGCAGAAAATTAGTTTTTTTTTTTTTTCACCCAACACTTTCTTTTTAGGTGTCGGTCTTCACTCAGTCCACGTCCAGACTGTTAAGCCTTTCATACCAACTGGAATGGTGTTTTCCTCCACCGAAAATGGACACTTTTCACAGTACAAAATTCTAGTACTGCATTCTAGTACTTTGGGAAACGGTGCCGTTAGAAAGCTGAAAATTTAGATTTCAAACCAAAACGGATTATTGTGGACGTGCACCAAGTCTAGAGGTGGGAATCATTAAAAACCTCACAATTCAATTATGATTCAGGGAGCCAGGAATCCAAAACGATTCTCAATGGAGCTCAGATTCCCAGGAACAGCATGGGGCGGAGATCTTAAGCGAATTAAGGTTGCTTGTAACCAGTTTCTATTTCTGCTTGTAACCAGAGACCAGAAGCGGCTTTGGTTCTTTCTAAATAAGATGCTGCATCAAAGCTATCTTAAACGTTACCGGTTTCAATCAGTACTAGGCTTGGTTACTGTGGATGTGCACAGGAATTACCAACATTTCAAGTCTCATGCGATTGTGTTTGTGTAAATACATTTATTCCAAAATGGTATAGTTAATATAATGGTAGTTTTCTATAGAATTTATATAATAAAACTTGTTCAGCTTTTTGTACTTAACTCTGCTCTGTTCCTTTTTTGCAGCATTGCACAACACATGCCAGTTGTCTGTACAGTTTTGTCCTGTGAATGCTTTTTTAGTTCAAAAGAATAATTAAGAATTGATTTACTGCAAACATTTTGAATCTATTTGGCTACAATGGATGTTTAGTGCAAATTATTACTCTGGAAAATTTAAGTGCTTTTCACCCATTTTAGAGCATATCAAATATCGGCAGAAAAATGGATGGGAGCCTACATTTTTATTTTTACAGCTAAGGAGTCCAGTCCAAGTCCGTGTGCGAGCAAAGAGGCCTAAAAACCTGACTCAGTTACGCCAGTTCTGTCTGGAGGAATGGGCCAAAATTCCAGCAACTTACTGTGAGAAGCTTGTGGAAGGCTACCCAAAACGTTTGACCCAAGTTAAACAATTTAAAGGCAATGCTACCAAATACTAACAAAGTGTATGTAAACTTCTGACCCACTGGGAATGTGATGAAAGAAATAAAAGCTGAAATAAATCATACTCTCTACTATTATTCTGACATTTCACATTCTTAAAATAAAGTAGTGATCCTAACTGACCTAAGACAGGGAATGTTTTCTACGATTAAATGCCAGGAATTGCGAAAAACTGAGTTTAAATGTATTTGGCTAAGGTGTATGTAAACTTCTGACTTCAACTGTATCTTTTGGTTTGCGTCCATAAAGTTCAGGAAAAAAGGAGAAAATAACTCTGAAGTACCTTTTGTTTGAATTATGTAATTATCTGGATTATCCAAAACTATGTATTGCAGCATTTAAAACTGTGACAACCTACTGCAGCCCAATACTTCCCTCGCACATGTAGGCCTAAATCAGCTGCCTGCCACATTGAGATGGAGGATGAAACTTATTTAAAGCTTCCCATGTTTTAAGGAGGTGTTTAAACTTTGATGCTTTAGCGGAAATGAAGAACATGTATAACATCTGGTTTTTAAAGGAATGATGCTCATTTCTCTCTCCGACTACCCCCCAAAGTTTGGCATTGCTCTTATTTGAGTAGTTAAGGATCAGCTTGAGCTATGGACTGATGTTTTATTTACTCCTCTGTGTTTCAGGAATGATTTTAGAGTCACAGCTGGAAGGTTCTTGTTGAAGACTGTTAGAGATTGCAACATCATCCATTTCTGCTCTACAGTGGGTAAGTAAATCTCCAGTGAAAAACATGTTTAAAACCTGTTGGTGCTCATTGACCCCACCCATGGGCCTGACTTTATTTGCTTAAATGAGTTCACATTTACTGTACAGTGTGCCGTTCAAAATTGTTCAAAAATTACATCTGTATAATTTGTCAATATTGTTAACTTTTTATTGGCAAGACCAGTGCTTCTCAAACTTTTTAGGCCAAGTACAACCTTCGATCAAATCAGAACATTCAAGTACCACCTAGTCACCACCAATGTTCACTCAAATATTTTTTGCATTCGGCAGATATACATTTTTAGCGTAGTTGTAAGGATTGTGAGCAACATACACAATGCCATATTTGATTAATATCAACAAAATAAAAAAAACAATAAAATGTTTCTAGAATGGCTGTTTAATTGATACCTAATAGGCCATTTCAGAGCAAACACTTAAATGTCGAATTATATCCATTATTGAATATCTTCAAAAGTCTTAAAATGATCGTTCCCTGAATTATATTTTGTAAATAATTTGTATATATCACCCAGCCCTAGTAGGCTCTCTTGATGTAAACTGTGGATGTGCAATGGAAAATTACATCAATTTCTCATGGTAATACGAAGCAGCCTTTTAAGAATTAAAGAGTTGCATTAATTTATTTAACAATGGTGATATGAATATAGCCTTTGTGCCAGGTTTCCAGGACTCATCAGAGACATAAGGCAAAGATGAATTTACATGGCTTTGGATTAATTTACCTCTCACTTTTCAGGTGTGATGATGTGCTTCAAGTTCTGTATTGGCATTCAGACAGTATACACTTACATTCATTAGCACTTACAAAGCAATTCACATTGAATGTGTTCTCTCAGTCCCTTGCATCATTTCTGTGCTATTCTAAAGCAAGTAATGGAGCAGGATTCTTTTGGTTTCGTCTGACAAAATTAAAACCTGAGCTGATCTGCATATCACGGCCAAGAAGCCGGTCCGATTTGAAGGAATCATGATGTTCATTCAGGCTGATGGGAAAGGCTTTTCAAAGCTGGTATTGTTTGAACACTGTTTCTGCTGTCTCGATGCTTGTTGCGGCTTAACAAAACCTCGGGGCTTTGTGCGTCCCTGGTGAAAAGCTTCTCTTGTTTTATATGTAAGCCATCAGAAGACATGGGTGCCTGGGGTCTGGAGCGTTCTGGGATTCTGGACCCTTCAAGGTTTATTCAGCTTCATTTACTTTGAGAATTTAACTGTCTTACAAAACGACAGCCTTAAGCCTGCAGTGAGGACTCATGGGAGCTGCAGGAGATGAGCACCTGCTCTATGTTCCTCTGCAGGTGATGCAGGGACAGAGACTTCCGATAGCAGAGATCCTTACACCCTATCTACACCAGGCATGTCAACACGAATGTTCTAAACCATTTAATTTGTGTAGTAGCACCAGCGCGTGTAGCGCAAAATGGAACGCAGCACCTGTTTATTGTCAGCGTGACAGACGCGCCGCAACGGACGCTTCCAGTGTAGACCCGCATCATTGATTATAACGGGGTGCTTTTGACGCGCCGCGTCGCTCATGTCCAGTGTAAACAGTGTTATTCAATCAAGGACATTCATTCATAAGTTTCATGAAAACATCACTCTTTCGCTCTCATTCTCATAGACCCATGAATGGGTAGACGGTTTGACCAAAGTCGTGTATCACAGTATGACTATTCATTACAATATATTTATTTGTACTGGAAATTCAATTAAAATTATTTTTAGATTAAATAACCATGTGGTAGTGCCCATAGTTGGATAATTGGGATAATGGAATTCCAACAATCTAATCTAACCAGAGACGGACTGCAATATAATTTCAACTTCATTATGTCAAGCATACTTCTGTCTGTCTGCAATGCTTTTTTTAATATAAAATATAATTTTTGATAATGTAGTCAATTGTATCACTTCTGATTCGATTACATCATTCACAATGCTTTATGGTATAAGCAATTTATTTCCCAACACACTTATGTATGATTTTTTTTATTTTTATTTTTTTCACCCCAATTTTCAAATACTTTTCTCCTTGGAATGAATCGTTGTAATGTGATTCATTTTGGAGCTGGTTGATTTGGTCAATTGCTTGAGTCTCTTTTCTTTTTTTTTTTTTTTTTAAGGATTTTTTTAGAAATCCCTATGGAGAAAATTAATGGGAAACATACTTCCGGAACTGAAGGTACTAAAAAACTGTTTTGTGCTCTATAATTGATACCTATGCCACACCAACATACCCTTCTCAGTGTCTTCCAGTCAACATAGTTTCTGCTGTCCTGGTTACCACCATCCCTTCACCCTATTGATTGATGACCCCACTGATAAGACATGTAGGACTGCAGTGCTGCGGAATGCAGATCTGGGACGTTTGCTGCAGTGGGCAGAGTGGAAAAGCGATAAATCTCATTGCGGCCAGTGTCCTTTCTTATGTAGAACAGCAATACATTTTTCTGTTTTATTTCGTATTCTGGTAGTGAGGCATTAAATTCCATAATAGTCCAGTACTTTGTATGTGTGAGAACTGGCAGTATTAAATAACAGTGTTCATCGATCATTTGCGTAGGATAACTGCTTCTCGCTGTGCTATGCAGGGTTTACATTGGTCTTAAATGATCTCCAAGACTTTTCAGATCTATTTATCTGTTTCTCTCAGGCTAGAAGTTAAACAAGTCTGAGTTTCTTTTAACTCACTTGTGTAAAAATCACTACACTGCCCTGCAAACATGCAGCCTGCTATTATCACAAGAGCATCTTGCATATTACTAAAAGTATGGTAGTTGTGTAATGCCAATTTTATGGTATTTGACATTAAATACTTTTGTAAAATTAACTTGTTATATGGCATGACATGTCCATATTTATGAACTCCTACATATTGAGAGACTAAATGAAAAAAATTTTTTGTCACAGCACTCTTATTAATATACGGTGTGTATATGTGTGTGTGTGTGTATATATATACATTTTAATACTCCTGTTTTTTTGCCACAGTTTTAACTTGCATTTACTGATATTAGAAAATGTGCCTTATCCAATTAATAAATACATTATTACACAACATTTACAACTCAATAGAAAATGTGTGCTCTATCAATAGACATTCTACAGTTATCAGTCGATTCCAATTATTTCAGAATAGCCTGGCTGATAAATTTCTCAATTTAATCATGAGTGTAGATCTTAAGTTAATTCGCCCAGAGTGATAATTACTGAATTCAAATATGTATTTTTACTTTGGCATGATTAATGTTCAATATGTGCGCAAGGTCTCCGAGTTCAGTCGTGATCCTGTGGAAGTGTGGACGTGGATTGCGAGTTCATTATTGAATGTGCTGTCAATATAAATAAGTGCAGTGAAATCTACAGGCAGCTGCCATTCTGTCTTTTCTCATAACGCACGGCAGAGCTGAAGCCCTGGAGGTTTGGAGCTCTGGCTCTGCAGACTCGTCAATATCGGCATTTATGTAGATGCGTGTGATTGCTGTCATGTGGATGGGGTGGTATAAAGGAAAACCCAATACATGACCCATTTGTCTTATTAACTGGCCGAGGGCCTCTTGTTTCTGACCTTTACCAAATACAGCTTTGAAACAACATGAGGTGAGTAAATAAACTTTTCATTTATGGGTGATCTATTCCTTTAATGTTTGGATCCAGGCCTTTTAACAAAACTTTTAATAAAGCCCTAGTATCTTGTATCAAAGCCCTGTAGACTTTGGAAAAAGGGTTGTTGAATCTATCGATGTAATAAAAAATTTTTTTTTTTCCATTTGGCTAAAAAGTCGCATGCTGTCAATGATATTGCAGATCTTTACCAGGGAACACTGGTTCTGCAGAGCATTCCCTTATCTGGAATTATTCATTGCAGATGTGTTGGACGACATGAACACTATTATTTTCTGAGGCACAGTGAATGGAGGTGCAGGTATCTGATCAGGCTGTGTTGGAAGAGCTGAATCGGTGTGCTGCATGCAGACTGGCTGATTTGAATCTTGAGCCCCTTATTGACTTGGAGAACTTGTGAAATCATACTGTCACATTCAAAAAGGAATTCTGCCCAAATTTGTCATTCCACAAGCCTTGTTTTTAGTCATGCATTGGTCCTAAGGCATATATTGATTGTAGTATTAAACTTTGGCGTGTAACTCCAACAACGTTTGTGCTACAGACGTATAATACCCCAAATCATGCTGCTTGATTAAGGAGAAATTTCTAAGCAATTGGACTTCACCTAGTGGATGAAAAAAATGCTCAAATCCTGATTCACATGTATGGAAAATCTGGAATTTTGAGCTGCCCTAAATATCTCTAAATGTTGCTCTTGCATAGAGTAAAACATGCCCGCAAGCCATAGCCAAAATGATGTCTAATTTGTGATTGAATTCATTAGTGAATTGGTCTGCATTTTAATACATTTGAAAAGTCCTTATCCAGTAATCGCAAACGGCTGGTAAGGTCTTAGAAAAGTCATGGCAATTCATTGATCAAAAAGTATTAGAATCCTGATGGAAAGACCTACAGTAATCTTTTCGTTATTAGCCTATTTTTGTGATGTTATCTCTCATTGAATAAGATGTGTAAAAAAAATTATCGTTAAAAATCAAAGAACACACCTCAAACCAGCAGTTGTCATTTTTTGCCATTTGCTTTTAGGAATAACCACAGGTGCAAAGTGCATTATTCACTAGTGATCTGCTGGTTTCACACCTGTGCACTGCATGAAAACACCATGCTGCTTACGCTTTATTGCATTATGGGCACAAATGTGTTTGATGGTATGGAGTTCGCAAAGGGGTGTTATGACCGAGAGCTGTTTGGACTGCCCCCTGACCCATGATGCCTTCAGCTTGTGAATCAGTGCTGTCCTGGTTGGTGGGCTGCTGTACGTGGCATTAAACATCACAGCCGTAGGTCTACTCGAGTCATTTCCACTAAGAAGAGAAAAGACTGGCCGTGGCCCTCTGGAGGACTTCGACTGTAAAGTCTGCTGGGGTTTGGTTCAAATATGTAAATCAAGACCTGTGACCCTTCTACTCAAAATCGAAATACATTCAACCATATTTGATGTTGGGAAAGTGATGCATATGGTGCATATTTGAAAACAAATGCCTTTCTGGAATAATGTTATAGCGTACTTTGTGCATGGGGCCAAAATTAACACTCGCAAGGCCTTATTCATATACTGTACATGAGTAATAAAATTAAGAAATTAATTTCTGTGCAAAGTGTTCATAAATCCATTTTGCAATACATAAATTGTTGCATTGAATTGCATTTTTCACGTTGGACAAAAATCGAGTCTGGATAAAATACAGTTGCATGGCCAGTCATTTTTCTCAATTCAACTAGAGTTGGCAGAGGCATAAACTTGGTCGCCCTACCATCATGTGTGTTTTTTTTTTTTTTTTTTTTTAAGAGGAGATAACAAAAAAATTGTCTGTCTTTGTGACACTTTTGTGTTCCAATGGTAATTTTTGCCCTCAACAAAGCAGTGATTGCCTGAGACGACCCTTTCCCCAACAGCGTGTGATGCATTTGCAGCCTTTTATTATTTATTTATTTATTTTTTTGAGGTGCAGTGAATCAGCAAGAGTGATGAGGATAAGCCGAAATGTTGCATGTAAGTGCTTTATAGTAAGCATCAAATTTCTGATTTTAAACCCTCCAAAAATTGGCCACATTCACTTTCATTGTCCCCATTCACTTCCATTGTAAGTCCCTCACTGTAACCTCAATTTTTGCTATTTTTAAAAGAAAAAAAGAAAATAATTTTTGTTGTAATCAATATTATGCCACAAATGTCGTCGATTTGAGCTTAACTTGTATTGAAACCGAATGTTCCTTTAATTGAACCAGTTTTACTTTGGTTTTATTGATTGAATGAATGTAAACTAAATCCATTTTCTCTTTAACATTTTTGTTTTTGTGTGCATTTAAGTTTTAAGTTTAGTTTTTGTTCTTTTGCAAACTCCTGTTTTTATTTTTACTTTGGTTAATGTGTTTTTGCAAGGCTAGTTTTTATCATCTTAATAGTTTCCTTTAATGATAATAACCTTGAAGTTAGAACACTCAGGATAGCTCAGAATTAACTCCAATTCAACCGTGCAAAATTAACAGCACATCTATTTACACCATCGCCATGCAAAATTGCATCAGATTGTTAATGCTCACACTTGCTGTTTGTAATCAGTAATGCCTCTGTATAAGCTGAAAGCCAATGCATTTCAGGGTGCTGGCACAGGGATTTCATCAGGCCGTTCAGCAATGAGATTAGATGCTGGTGGAAGCATAAATACAGGTTTAGCTGATTAATGCTGCTGGTGTAATTAGAACTGGGTTACAGAGAGGGGAGAGAGCATGTACGTCGGTCTGCGCGGTCTGTGTTCTCTCTACACCTGCATTCTGTGCATTCAGCACACTGGAGATGCGACATTATAAGGTGGGTGGAGAAAGGGGCTTATCTCTGTCTCACTCTGTTTGTGTCTCTGTCCTCCTTTTTTGTGGTTCTAAACAGCAGTTTAGCAAAGGATGTGGTGCGTAACTGGGCGAATTAGAGGGATGGTTCGCCCAAATATCTAAATTCTGTCATCATTGACTCACCCATGTATCGTTCTGAACCCACATGACTTATTTTCTTCCGTGGAACACAAAAGGAGAGGTTAGGCAGAAAATTAGTCTCAGTTGCCATTCATTGTTTATTTATGCACTGAAAGTGAATGGTGACTGAGGCAGTCGTTCTGCCTGATATTTCCTTATGTGTGATGTCAACAAATCAACATTTTCATACAAATAAAGCTTAAAAAGTTGCGCACATGTTCATCTCAGCAGTAGCTCTGATCCTGATTGAATTGTCGTGAGGTGCTTTTGGGTTGGATCCATCTCGTGTGCTTCTGATGGCTTGAATCCATCATAGCTGTGGGCCATATGGCTCGCTTATGTTTTCCATCTCTGGCGACCGGCAATAGTTTCCACCATCATGGCTGCTCCACCCTGTCCATCATATATTGATCAGAGCTTAGACAATGTCTCTGTGGAATCCTGCGTGCAGACAGAGTCAGTGACCGTGTCACCTTGCTTGATGGTAGAATTATCTTACCTTAGTGTGCTGTTCGTTTAGGCTGCTGTCCATCAATCCACGCTGCTTGTCTCCAGCATTTGAAGTTAACATTAATATTTGTGCATTTGGCGAGCGCTTTTATCCAAAGTCACTTTCAGTGCTTTTAAAAGGTTTGTCATCATTTACTCACCCTCAAGTTGAGTTGCTCACTAGTTTTGTGATCATATCGCAGTTAAAATCGCAAATTCTTTTAATAGAATCGCAATATGACTTTTGTCCAAATCGTGCAGCCCTAATTCCTTCTGATTACCATCACTGGTTAAAGAAGATTAAGAGTTACTCCAGCTGTTTTAATCAGCACATGTCTTGCTCACCGAATTAGTTTGGCTTGAGCACAAACATCTGTATGAAATTCTGTCAGAGAGGATCATGGCCAATCTGAGCATGACCCGGTCAGGTGTCTCTAACAACACAAATTCTCTTTCTCTCTCTCTCTCTCCCTAACAGTATTCCTTTAAGCTGATTTTGAATTATTCTGCTTTATCTTATCGCTTAGAGAGCCCCAGGAGAAAGTCCCTGAGGGCTGAGATTTGGAAGTGTAGTGACGGGTTGATTTCATATTGCTCACGAGGCCTTAGAGAAACTGAGAATTGACGATGCTGTCAGTTTAGCTGAACATCTTTTCTGTCTCAATCTGTCGCACGGTCCTGGCGATACCATATAACTGCATTTTGATATCAGAGTTGCACTTGCAATAAAATTATATTGTAATTTCTTTAAGTGTGTTAAGATTCAAAACTCTGATTATATTGCAAGTGCTGAACTTGTACTTGGTTGTAAAGCTGTAGAAATAGCTTATAGCTAACATGATCACACGGGAAATTGACATGTTGCAACCGAATGTTCTGGTACATGGGAAATCGACTCAATTATGCATGGTTACTGAAAAGTGGCATCGACCATCAGACTGGTTCTGGTCCCATGGAAACCAGGAAGTAATCGCATTCGGAGTAGAGCGCAGTTTGGAGGTTGCATTTTCTCTCTAAAATGATGTTTTTACTCCACTGACTGTTAGGTTTAGGGTTGGGGTTTGGGTTAGGAGGGATGGTTAATAAAATGTACATTCCTGTTGACTGTATTACATCATTTACAGCTTAAAATGACACATTTTAAAACTCCTTTTTGGCGCCACTCTCTGGACATTTCAACCAGAAACTGGAGTTTAGTTGCAATACATCTTCTCACACACTTGAAGTCTGCCACACTTAGAAAGCTGTAGAAAGTCGTCCAGCATGCTGTTCTGTTTGATATGTTGTGTAATTGTCCTCTAGTGGCAATTTCTCTGGACATAGAGTTGGAAAGGTCCCTGGGCATGCCTGGGCATGCACTGTTGCTCGCTTCTATGCAATTTTATGAGATGTCCCATTTTGCAAGCAGATATGTAGCAATTTCAAGAAGTGAAAATGTGAGCTGCTTCCAACAAGTGCCTTTTGATGCAAAGAAAGTTGTTCAGACTAGTGCAATGAATTATATCCCTTCAAAACAGAACTTCACTGGAAGACAATCTTCAATCAAGACTCAAGTCTTCACTGGCAACAGTTCTGGTTCTGACTCCACTTAACAATTTATGTTTCTTATGATTCCATTACATTTTTTTCTTGAGTACTTTTTTAGGAGGCACCAAATGCTTGATCTGATCTATATTATATAAAATACAGTACTGTACCAAGTGCCATTCATTACAACAAAACTGTTTCCAATGTGAATCTTTAACTATACAGTGAATATACAGTATTATATCTCAAAGCGTTTTTCTGAGGTTCACATTTTCACCTCACTGTAACCTCGATATTTGCTTTTTTAATAGACAATAGACAACATTATGGCATAAATGCTGTTGATTGTGCTTAACTTGTGTTGAACCCGGATTATTCCTTTTAAAGAACTGTTCACTGAACAGTGAAAATCACTTGATTCCTGTATGTATGTATGTAGAGAGAGAGAGAGAGAGAGATAACTGCTGTCTGTAATAAATGGCTCTTTGCTTTCCTGTGAGTGATTGTATTATCCTGTAAGGGTTATTGGAAGGAGGTATGAACAGAAGATGGAAACGGAAGCACTTGTAGTTGTACTTGCCACATGTCAGCAGTAGGCCAGGCATGAGCCCTGCTCATCTGAGACAGATGGGTGTCCTCGAGGATGGGCATCCTTTTGAGAACCATCATGTTCTGCTCTCAGTACACCACTTAAATTCCTGAATAAGAGCAGAAAGCAAGGACGAGCAAGGATAGTTCAAGTGCCCAGTTATTGGACAGAATGCAATGCTCAGCAGGAAAGCTAAAGCAATCTGTTTCGCAGGGACCTCTGTCAACACAAGATGGCACAGTGCCAGATTTTCAAATCTCTATATACATGCAAGATAGTCTATTGTTAAATTGGTTCCTTTAAAAATAAATAAAAAATCTGTGTAGACTCTTTAAAAAAAAAACAAAAAAAAAACAGCATTTGGGTTTGGAATGACATGAGGGTGATTGCGTAATGACAACATTTTTATTTTTGAGTCATTTATCCCTTTAAACATGTAAAAAATGCATTACATTGTGTTATGTTATGATTAAAGTGTTTACAACAGAAAATAAGCATGCTGACCATATAATTATTGTGGAGCACAAAGATTTTTAGGTGAGCTGTTTTCGCCCTTCTGGCTGTCATTTGGTGCGGAAAGGACAGTTCTTGTTTTTTCATTGGTGTATTTGCATGACTAAGTTTTGTCACATGTGTGCAGTTTTCTTACAGAGATCTCCATGAAAAATTTATTGGAGGTTTCTCCTGCTTTGAAGAGCCTAGAGTTTTTGTATAAAGCCAGTATGTTAGCAGTTAAGTGCCTCTTTTTGTCTAAAAATATTTTTTGGGGTTTTCCCCCTGCATACATTGTGTTTTAACTAGGTTTGGGAATCAAGAACCGGTTCTTATTCAGAAGCGGTTTCATTAAAAAAAGAGACAAAAATAATAAAAATATGGAAAGAAAGGATAAAATATTTTAACATTGACAAAAGGACACACTTGAGAACACACAAAGAGTGTGGAACCCCCCCCCCCCCCAAAAAAAAAAAAAACAGCAAAAGAATAATGACTTCACAGAGAGTACAGGTGTCCATGAAGGATTAGTGGAAATGTCTCTGGGCTCTCTGTCGACTATGAAAGCAGGTGCTCTTTCATTTGAGTGTCAGTGACTCTTCCTGTCCTTTTGAATCTCGGCAGACATCCCCGCGTGTAATAAAGGATTAATACTTTGAGTCATGGCCCCATCTGCCGCTCTGTAGCACACAAAACCATTTATCCCAGCGCACTCTGTGACATTGTGTGCTTTCAGTACAAGTACAGATAGATGTCTTGAGTCTATGCGTCCAATTGAGAGGGATATTTCAAAGTATCGTAGTATTTTACCTCACAATACTGAACAATTTTCTAACTCCTTTAATCTATATTTTTCTATACATTTTTACATGACATTTTATTATTATATTAAATTATATTATATTATTATAGTTTTATTTAAAAGGATGCCAGTAAAGATCCTCTGTAGAGTTAGATTGCAAGGGTTTTTGTGTAATGGTAAACATGCTCACATCATTCCCTCATGTTAATTTTTTTTAACTTCTGTGACTCTTCGATGAAGTATTACAGGAAGTCTAGTGCATGTTGCGCAAAGCACAGAAGTCCAAAGAAGTTAAATTAGAAGCAAGTGAATTTCAAGATTGCAACACATCACAGAATTAAACATACTTAACAATAAAACGCAGTGATGTTGTATCAAGACTCGGCTATTGATGAAATTTTGTATTGAAAAGATTGCAATATATCAGTTTTGAATTGTGATGTACTAAACATAATTGCAATGTTACCATGTAGACCCAGATATTGTAACGTAACACAGATGTAACATTGTTTTGTAGAAAAGATTGCAATATATAAATTTGAGTCGCAACATATATAATCACAACGTTAAGGTATAGAGACCCAGATATTGATAAATTATCGTATCAAAGAAAAGATTGCAATATATTACAGTTCTGATTCACAACATACTAAACAAAATCGCAATGTTATCGGATTAAGACTCAGAAATTTATATAATATTGTGTTGAAGAAAAGATCGCAATATATCAGTTTGAGTCGCAACATACTAAACATAATCGCAGTGTTATTGGATTGAGACTCTGATGTTGATATTGTACCGAATAAAAGATTGCAATATATAAATTTGAGTCGCAACATAGTAACCAAAATCGTAATGATATCGTATCGACACCCAGATATTGTGCCATATATACAGTCTTCTCTGCTCTCATCAGAGCCCGTTCCTTTTGTTGGGAGGCATTTGTACACTTGTAATGGCAAAGATCTGATGTGCTTCTAGAATCTGCGGTGCATGTGTGCTGGTCATGCTACACCACATGCAGGTCAGTTATTGTTCATAAGCTTTGAGAGGTGAACGATGACTAGCAGTACACAGAATGTACCATACTGTGCTTAGTTCAGATGAGCTATTTAATATGATCTGTTATTATGTACGAGATAAGCTTCGTCTGTCTGGAACAGTTGGTGAATTAAGCACTGAAGTGTGAAACCTTGTGGATGTTATTCAACAGATTAGGAACACATGAACTTAGCCATGTCATTCACTCCTCAGAAGGCGAAATGAAGGCCTTTCATGATTAAATTCATTATTGAGTTTAATCAGTCTTTGTCCATCCTTAATACCTTCTTTATCTATTGTATTTACATCCATAGTCCTGCTTATCTTTACTGGACACAGTGAAGGTGTATATAGCCAGATGCAGGGGTAGTCTTGCATATCCAGACTTTTGTATTGGAGCAAGTGTCTAAAATTACAGTTTATTCTGGCCAAGGACTACCTACCCACTCACGACATGATGAGACTGTCTGACTGACATGTAAAGCAACCAATCGTTTAGGGGTGGTTTTATATGCAATAGATTATACTTCAATAGAAGACTGCCAGACAGGAAAAAAAAAAGAAAAAAAAAATTGGTGCAGCATTCTACAGAAAATAATTAAACAACAGAAATTGTTTGTAGACCTTGTGATGGGATTTTCTGTCTGTGAAAATTTTTCAAAGATTTGTTGACACTTACCAAAACTTTGGCAAATCCTAACCCCAACCCTCAACAAACATCACCGTGGTCAAGCCTGAGTTACACATGTACAGTTTGTATCGTACACAATTTATTTTTTATGTTTTTTTATAAATAAAAATGTAACAATCACCAAATAAAGAGATAAAAGGAGAAAAGACAAATTCCACAACGGATACAATTTACAATTTTGACCATAATCATGTTTCTTTCCACATGGTCCTCACTGAGAGCATTCCAGAAAGGTCAAGTACTGTTGTGCATGAAAATCCCAGGAGATCAGCAGTTACAGAAATTCTCAAACCAGCCCATCTGGCACCAACAATCATCCATGCGATTATCTAATCAGCCAATCATGTGGCAGCAGTGCATAAAATCATGCAGATACAGGTCAGGAGCTTCAGTTAATGTTCACATCAACCATCAGAATGGGGAAAAAATGTGATCTCATTGATTTGAACTGTGGCATGATTGTTGGTGCCAGATGGGCTGGTTTGAGTATTTCTTTGACTGCTGATCTCCTGGGATTTTCACAGAATTTACTCCGAATAGGGCCAAAAACAAAAAAAACATCCAGTGAGCGGCAGTTCTGTGGACAGAAAGGCCTTGTTGATGAGGGAGGTCAACAGAGAATGGCCAGACTGGTTCAAACTGACAAAGTCTACGGTAACTCAGATAACCGCTCTGTACAATTTTGGTGAGAAGAATAGCATCTCAGAATTCTATTCTGGGATGCGGGTTGGTGCTGTTTTGGCGGCACGAGGGGGACCTAGACAATATTAGGCAGGTGTAATGTTGTGGCTGATCGGTGTATATTAAACAGTAGCTGAAAACTTGCAAGAATAATGTTTGTCTCTGAGAATGCTGCAAATCATCTCAGGAGGTGCTGTGAGTTTAGTTTGCTTTATTTTCACGGACCATTTTGCGGTTAACATGCATTGTGAACACAACTCTGCAGGTTCAGTAATATGTATCTTTTTATTAAAGAAACAAAGTTGAATGTAATAAAATAATACAAGACATGTTCACTCTGAACCTAAATTGAATTCTCTTTTATTTTCTTTAGACAGCATTAACTATTACCAAAGCGTAATACAAACAAATTCGATAAGAATACATATTTAGCATCATTATTTTGGGAACACAAGGGAATCTGTTAGGCTTTATTATTATGATTGTTATCTTTACATTTATAATTGTCTTTAGTTCAAGTATCCATTTGTTTATGGATACTTGCGTGATGGCAAATGCGGTCGTTGGAAATGGTGAATGTTTAGATTTGGGGAGGTGGTTGCATATAAGATTTTTTGATCACTTCATTGTTTTAATAGCTTTTTTCGTTTCGTTTAAAGTGCAGTTTGAATTTATAAATGTCTTTTGAAAAAATTCACCGACCCTTGGCCTGGGGTTGACGATATAATCGTATATCGCAATATTTTTTAAGGCGTTTATCGATAAAATATTTTTTACATATCGCCCAGCCATATCTGCCACTTCTCATCGCAGACCAGCCGCCAGCTCAAAACATCAAAAGAGACTATATTGAGTTGTGTAGTGTACACCGCTAAGCTTAAGATTCATAAAAACAAAGCTGTTATTCTGTAATGAGGAGACCTCCATGAACTGCTATAATTGACACTTTTCACGATTAGCCTAGTTAATTATGGCAGCTGTAATTAGAGTATCTATTCAATTAATAGTTCAGCCCTAAAATAAATAAATATAATATAGATCAAATTTAATAAAAAGGCTTAAAAATATTGAGAGATGATTGATTTAGCTATATCTGCAACCCCTAATCTTGCCTTATGCACATTTGTGCTCTCTAGAACAGGCACTTGGTGGCTTCTCTCAGCAAGGAAAGAGATGCCTGTGAGGTCTTATGAGGTACAAGAAAGCCATAATGTAGCTTTAAATGTAGCTTTACCAAACTTTTATTTTATCACAGAAATTTAGCACAGTGAAAGCTTTGCAAGACCCATGCTGTTTTCGCCCTATGCGGGGTTTCCACAAGGGTTTAACCCTGATCAACCCCATTTTTGCAGGAACTCTTTTAACTAGGCAGGCTCTTTTCCAAATTCCTTTTTCATACTCTCCACTGGATGCAATAACTGTCAAATGGAAAACAAGAACCCTATAAAAGTTCTGTCATTTACCAGACTTAAGACAAACACAGATAAAAGTTCAGTCAGACTCCTGCAAGACAAGCAAGGAGAGCTCTGACACGAAACGGTTGACCTAGAGGAAACGCAAGCGTTATAATGGATCATATTCCTCCATTAGTTGCCTTACTATGCTTTTTTTTTTGTAGTTTTGAAAATGATGTATTTGATGTATTGCATGGACTGGGTGAGCACAACTAGTAATTAAAGATAAATGGATGGAGGTTGGGAAAAGGTCAGAAAGTAAGGAGGGTCACTGTTGAGAAGCCATCTGAGTTAGGATTTACATGCTAGATTATGTTCATCCGGACACTGTTGTTTTGGAAAAGTTTGTAAGGCAATAGGATTGACAAGTCATATGTAAGTGAAATACAGGTGCATCTCAATAAATTAGAATGTCGTGGAAAAGTTCATTTATTTCAGTAATTCAACTCAAATTGTGAAACTCGTGTATTAAATAAATTCAATGCACACAGACTGAAGTAGTTTAAGTCTTTGGTTCTTTTAATTGTGATGATTTTGGCTCACATTTAACAAAAACCCACCAATTCACTATCTCAAAAAATTAGAATACATCATAAGACCAATTAAAAAAACATTTTTAGTGAATTGTTGGTCTTCTGGAAAGTATGTTCATTTACTGTATATGTACTCAATACTTGGTAGGGGCTCCTTTTGCTTTAATTACTGCCTCAATTCGGCGTGGCATGGAGGTGATCAGTTTGTGGCACTGCTGAGGTGGTATGGAAGCCCAGGTTTCTTTGACAGTGGCCTTCAGCTCATCTGCATTTTTTGGTCTCTTGTTTCTCATTTTCCTCTTGACAATACCCCATAGATTCTCTCTGGGGTTCAGGTCTGGTGAGTTTGCTGGCCAGTCAAGCACACCAACACCATGGTCATTTAACCAACTTTTGGTGCTTTTGGCAGTGTGGGCAGGTGCCAAATCCTGCTGGAAAATGAAATCAGCATCTTTAAAAAGCTGGTCAGCAAAAGGAAGCATGAAGTGCTCCAAAATTGCTTGGTAAACGAGTGCAGTGACTTTGGTTTTCAAAGAACACAATGGACCAACACCAGCAGATGACATTGCACCCCAAATCATCACAGACTGTGGAAACTTAACACTGGACTTCAAGCAACTTGGGCTATGAGCTTCTCCACCCTTCCTCTAGACTCTAGGACCTTGGTTTCCAAATGAAATACAAAACTTGCTCTCATATGAAAAGAGGACTTTGGACCACTGGGCAACAGTCCAGTTCTTCTTCTCCTTAGCCCAGGTAAGACGCCTCTGACGTTTTCTGTGGTTCAGGAGTGGCTTAACAAGAGGAATACGACAACTGTAGCCAAATTCCTTGACATGTCTGTGTGTGGTGGCTCTTGATGCCTTGACCCCAGCCTCAGTCCATTCCTTGTGAAGTTCACCCAAATTCTTGAATCGATTTTGCTTGACAATCGTAAGGCTGCGGTTCTCTCGGTTGGTTGTGCATCTTTTTCTTCCACACTTTTTCCTTCCACTCAACTTTCTGTTAACATGCTTGGATACAGCACTCTGTGAACAGCCAGCTTCTTTGGCAATGAATGTTTGTGGCTTACCCTCCTTGTGAAGGGTGTCAATGATTGTCTTCTGGACAACTGTCAGATCAGCAGTCTTCCCCATGATTGTGTAGCCTAGTGAACCAAACTGAGAGACCATTTTGAAGGCTCAGGAAACCTTTGCAGGTGTTTTGAGTTGATTAGCTGATTGGCATGTCACCATATTCTAATTTTTTGAGAGAGTGAATTGGTGGGTTTTTGTTAAATGTGAGCCAAAATCATCACAATTAAAAGAACCAAAGACTTAAACTACTTCAGTCTGTGTGCATTGAATTTATTTAATACACGAGTTTCACAATTTGAGTTGAATTACTGAAATAAATTAACTTTTCCACAACATTCTAATTTATTGAGATGCACCTATATATAGGAATGCATTTACTAATGTTAATGAATAGAACCATATTGTACAGTGATAACAAAATAAAATATAACAAAATCTATATTAAAATGAAGGGAAATGACCCACAGATTTGTTACTGTGAAAAGTTATTCAAAATAACAAACATGTTTTCTGACAGACGTTCAAAAAACCACTCCATAGCACTCATCCGAGTACTTCATGTTTATTAGCGCACCAAAGCATCAGAAATGAACAAAATATTATAAAGCAGCATATCAAACGAAACTAGAGACACTACTCTTTACAACCAAAGAGGTTTCAGTGAAAAAGTTTGAAGAGATTTCGTACCATAGGCACTTTTGTTGGCGCTGCGCCCATAGCAGCAGTTTACGGAAATCGATGCCATGTTGTTTGGTCACATGACTCCGTGCATCAGAAGTTTAACACTCTAATGACTCCTTAGAGTGTTCTGAACAGTATACGAGGGGTTTAAATGAATTTAAATTATGTGTTGCGTATAGCGAATCCAAAATAGCGAGTCCTTGCATGAGGCCGCGTGGTCGCACGAGGTTAAGGCAGTCTTGTATAATGATGCTGGTTTAAGGTTCATCTGACCCACTTGGACTGAATTATTGTAATTTTGCACATCCCAAGCAATGTGTACAAACACACGCTCTGGCCGCAGATTTTTTCTTTTTTTATATTTGTCTTTGGACCAAACTGTTGGACATTATCTGTTAATATGCTGGCAGTGGTGCCACACTAGTTTTCATTCAGGTCCATGTGACAGAATGAAAACACCCTGCAGATGCCCTCTCCTCCAACGTCCTTTTCATTCCTTTCCTCTTCCCTCTTTAAATCTTGTACATAGGAGCACCCGTCCTAACCTCTTAATATGATTGGAATGGTAATACACTTGGATCAAATTAAGTCTGAGCCAGCCTTAGTATGGCAAGATGAGCATCTGTGGCTGTCCATTTGTGCAATAGGTGACTTAAAAGAGCATCCTTTTAGATTTGGGTTGTTTCTTTTAAAGCTGAAGGGTAGGGCTGTCATAATGTTGATTACCACAAAAATGTATTCTTTTGTAAGTGCCTCACTGCAACCCATATTATTTATTTATTTTTTCAAAGAAAAGGAGGGACGAGTGGAAATACATTTTTGTGGTACTCAATATTATGCCACAAATGCTGTCGATTTAAACGTAACTTGATTTGAACCTGTAATATTCCTTTTAAGAAGCCATTCATTCATTTTTATTTTTTTATTTTTTTGGAATCTTATTATAATATAAGGATATACAATTTCTTTAAGGCTTTAAAAACTTGGGATAGAGAATGACATGAAAATAATATTTTAAATATGAAAATCAAAAGTAACAGTCAGTATCTGGTGTGGCCACCAGCTGCATTAAGCACTGCAGTGCATCTCCTCCTCATGGACTGCACCAGATTTGCCAGTTCTTGCTGTGAGATGTTACCCCACTCTTCCACCAAGGCACTTGTAAGTTCCCGGACATTTCTGGGGGGAATGGCCCTAGCCCTCACCCTCTGATCCAACAGGACCCAGACGTGCTCAATGGGATTGAGATCCGGGCTCTTCGCTGGCCATGGCAGAACACTGACATTCCTGTCTTGCAGGAAATCACAGAACGAGCAGTATGGCTGGTGGCATTGTCATGCTGGAGGGTCATTTCAGGATGAGCCTGCAGGAAGGGTACCACATGAGGGAGGAGGATTTCTTCCCTGTAACACACAGCGTTGAGATTGCCTGCAATGACAACAAGCTCAGTCTGATGATGCTGTGAAACACTGCCCCAGACCATGACAGACCCTCCTCCTCCAAATCGATCCCGCTCCAGAGTGCAGGCCTCGGTGTAACGCTCATTCCTTCGATGATAAACACGAGTCCGACCATCACCCCTGGTGAGACAAAACTGCGACTCGTCAGTGAAGAGCACTTTTTACCAGTTCTGGTCCAGCCCTCAGTCCAGCCTCTCTCAGCCTATTGTGGACAGTCTGAGCACTGATGGAGGGATTGTGCATTCCTGGTGTAACTCGGGCAGTTGTTGTTGCCATCCTGTACCTGTCCCGCAGGTGTGATATTTGGATGTACCGATCCTGTGCAGGTGTTGTTACACGTGGTCTACCACTGCGAGGACAATCAGCTGTCCTTCATGTCTCCCTGTAGCGCTGTCTTAGGCGTCTCAGAGTACGGACATTGCAATTTATTGCCCTGGCCACATCTGCAGTCCTCATGCCGCCATGCAGCATGCCTAAGGCACATTCACGCAGATGAGCAGGGACCCTAGAAAGGTAGAAAGGTCTCTTTAGTGTCCTAAATTTTATAACTTTGACCTTAATTGCCTACCATCTGTAAGCTGTTAGTGTCTTAATGACCGTTCCACAGGTGCATGTTCATTAATTGTTTATGGTTCATTGAACAAGCATGGAAAACATTGTTTAAACCATTCACAATAAAGATCTGTTAAGTTATTTGGATTTTTACAAAATTATCTTTAAAATACAGTGTCCTGAAAAAGGGACGTTTCTTTTTTTGTATACATGTCATAAAATCAGTGGACATGTTGTAATTACATTTGGGCAACATTTTCTGCTGTTTTCCAGTGGACTTGTTTTTACTAATAGGATCAAATGTGCAGATTAAATTCATATCAAACTTTATTTGCAAGAGAAACTTAAGTGTACATTGCCAGTGCATTGTTAGACACTATACAGATATCAAAATCAAAATCAAATCACTTTATTGTCACACAGCCATATACACAAGTGCAATGGTGTGTGAAATTCTTGGGTGCAGTTCCGATCAACATAGCAGTCGTGACAGTGATGAGACAGTACCAATTTACAATAACATCAAATTAACACAGCACAATTTAAACATCTGATGTACACATAATTATACTCAACAATATACAAATAATAAAATACACTGTACAGTATACAATATGCACTATATAGATACACATTATTCAATAAAAATAAAAAATTAAAATATATAAAGTATATATAGAATGTACAGTATTGTACTGTATTGACATTCAGGCTGTCGGCTGATAGTCAGTTGTTAAGAGAGAATATAATATAATAATAATATAATTTATGACAGTCCGATGTGAGATATAAGAGTAAGGGTAATAAAGTGCAGTGCTGATGTATTTGATCGTGGGAGATCAAGAGTTCAGAAGTCTGATTGCTTGGGGGAAGAAGCTATCATGAAGTCGGCTGGTGCGGGTCCTGATGCTGCGATACCTCCTACCTGATGGTAGCAGTGAGAACAGCCCATGGCTCGGGTGGCTGGAGTCTCTGATGATCCTCCGAGCTTTTTTCACACACCGCCTTGTATATATTTCCTGGAGGGAGGGAAGCTCACCTCCGATGATGTGTCTGGCAGTTCGCACCACCCTTTGCAGTGCTTTGCGGTTGTGGGCTGTGCTATTGCCGTACCAGGCGGAGTTGCAGCCAGTCAGGTTGCTCTCTACAGTGCAGGTGTAGAACCGTGTGAGGATGTGGCGGTTCATTCCAAACTTCCTCAGCCGTCTCAGGAAGAAGAGGCGCTGATGAGCCTTCTTCACAACGACTTCAGTGTGGATGGACCATGTGAGTTCCTCAGTGATGTGGACACCCAGGAACTTGAAGCTGCTGACTCTCTCCACTGGTGCTCCATTGATGGTGATGGGGCTGTGTTCTCTGTCTTTTCTTCTGAAGTCCACCACAAGCTCCTTTGTCTTACTGACGTTGAGGGAGAGGTTGTGCTCCTGACACCAGTGTGTCAGAGTGTGCACCTCCTCTCTGTAGACTGTTTCATCATTGTCAGTGATCAGACCTACCACCGTCGTGTCATCAGCAAACTTAATGATGGCATTGGAGCTATGTGTTGCCACACAGTCATATGTGTACAGGGAATACAGGAGTGGGCTGAGAACACAGCCCTGTGGGGCTCCAGTGTTGAGGGTCAGTGATGAGGAGATGTTGCTGCCTATTCTAACCACCTGGCGTCTGCTTGACAGGAAGTATAAAAACATATTGATTGCTGAAGTTTAAAATCTTAACTATTAACTTCTCTGGCTCTTGTTCAGTGTCCACCAGGTCCATCTCAGTCTCTATCGCGCACACGCTGGGTTTCTCTCGGGCTGTTTCACTTTTGAAACGAGTTCAGATGAAAGTCAGTGAGCGTTTTCGAGCGATGCGAAGAGATACAGCTGCTTGCCCGCTCCCGTGTTTCTTATGGTTGGGGCATGCATCGTGCGCAGTGAATAAGAGTGCACTGATTCACACTTACACAAGCAGTTTCCTTGTTAGGATGTGCAGTTGAGTTGTGTATGCACCTCCTGAAAATGTATACAAGAAAACATTTGCCATAGAAAGTGGGGATAAACATTGGTGAAGTTTCACCCGTTGCACAAAAGTGCCTGGGTTTGTTCCTGGCAGGTAGCAGATGCCCTAACCCGGCCCCCACCCTAATTCGAGCACCTTTTTCCTATCGCGTGAAGATTCAGGAAGTAAAAAAAACTAAACAGCGGATACTGCATTAATTGCATATATTATTATAATTTTTTTGTATTTATTTATTTTTTGCTAAATTTCCCGGCCCTAATTACTTGTTACGTTATGTTATGTGCTATAGTAAAACTAAATTCTGCACTTTCACACATTATTTTAAAACCCACAAGCCCTTATTCCGCATGAAGGTAGACTTTTAAGATTCAGTGTGAATTTGAAAATGTGTTTCTTCATTCTGTCATCTTCACAGAAATAAAGTAGGCATCGTCTCCTCGGTGTCCCTGCATGTCATTAACACTGCATGTATGAACCTGCAATGACCAAGAACGTTTGCCACTATGCGAACGTTAAATGGAAGTGAAACCAGATTGTTTTGCTTTCACTATCAAAATTCTCGCTTATATTTTTGGGGAGTTTTGCGCAAGCCTCCGCAGACATTGTACGCAGAGCGTTTCAGAAGCAGTTAGTCTTCACTCTCTCTTCAGGAGCTGCTCTGAGTGCGGTCCGCAGTGCGGCTCAGAGAAACAGGTGTTCATTTGGAGTGCTGACATAATGCAGTAACACCAAAAAAACAGGTCATTTCTTGCATTTCTATATTCACTTTAAATTATTTGAATAGTAAAATGTTATTGGAATTTGAAGCACACAATAATTACGGTTATAGCAAATAATCGCTAAAAAAAACCCAATTATTAATCACGACAGGCCTACTGAAGTTTAAAGTGATTTTTGTTTTTTTACATTGCTAAAATACATTTCTCCTATCCCAGCTTAATATTTATAGACATCTCTAGCCATTTGTTTTATTCTTACATCAAATTAAAAATGCCAGCTTTGAGAAAAATCCTAGCCTGTCTGTGTACACTGGCAGTTTGGGACATGTCTAAGAAATGTCGTCATTTTTGTTTTTTAATCAATGTCACCTCCTACGCAAAAAGCTAATAACAGAACAGCAACAGCTCATTAAAATCAGCGTGCCATTTACACTTCACAATTTTTCCCCCCCTCTATGTGCTGTACCATATGCTAATGTTTTAGTCAATTCTCATTCTGGAATGGGTGACCATAAACACTCCTCTATCAGCGTGAAATGAAGTTGTAATAGCCAAACAGTGATTGCAGGTGCAATGAGGGAGCTGAATTTTACAAAGGGGGAAGAAATCCGGGGGAAGCTTTCAGTCTTACCAGAATGAAGACCAAAGACTGAGCAAGAGTAAGCAGGGAAAATGCTTTTCTTCCACAACTTGTGCTTGTCTGTGATTTGTGGTAAGAATCTGTTTACCTCCTTTAAGAAATTTAAGAAGGTCTGGTAGTCCATTCCTCAGCTCTCGAAAGGGAATTCTGCTGAGCAGCAATGGCCAACTGCCTGCCTCATCATCCAAAACTTGATTATTTCTTCATTTTGCTGTGTCTCACTCCAGCCATGAGATGATCAAGGATTTTCTCTGGGTTGTTTTTCCTCTCATTCCTTTGTTTTTCCTGTTTTGGTGTAGTGCTGCATTTGATCTCATTGAGCTCATCCACTGTTTACTGTAGTAAAGTCAGTTCAGATGTACAGCTTGTGATGTATTTGTTCGGATCGCTGAACCAATTGCCCTTACGTTACTTTTTTTTCCTTTTTCCTTTAATAATCCTTTTCCTTTCCTTGCCCTTTCTGTTGTCCACTTCCTCTTTCCTTCCCTGTTGCTTTTCCTTTCCTTTTCCTATATTTCCTTAATTTTATAATTAAGTTTCCTCTTAAATTCCTGTTGTCCATTTCTCTTCCCTTTCGTGTTCGTTTTCCCATTTTTTCGTCCTCTTCCTTTTTTTTCTTTCATTTTCTCACTCCTCTTCTCTTTGTCTGCTTGTTCTTGGGACATGTTGGAGAAACGGTTGGGTCAGAATTCTCACGTTTGCTTGTGTATGCGTTTCGCTCCTGCAGGAGTAAATTGCACAGCGGTGGTTGAGAAGTCAGGTGGGGAGAGAGCAGTTCTGGAGGCTTTGGCCTCAGAGCTCCCAATTAAACAGAATAGACAGTTCTGCACTGCACCACAATTCCCCAAGCACTCTTGACTAGGCTAGCCAAAGGCACCAGTGACCATACAAGAGAACTACAAGAGGAACATGACCTCAGTGTCTATTCATGCCAAATAATGGCATTAACAGGCTACCCTTTTATCTTCTTTCCGTTGTTTGTGTCCTCGCCATCCAGTTTCCTTGCGAGTCATTTGCTCTACTGTGAAATACGAAGAATAACATATTACATTAGGATCTTTGTTTCTACATGCTCTGTTTGTGTAACTTTAGAGAGCTCTGTGATACCTCTAGCACCTGTTTTTCTTTTTTTATGACAGAGTATTTCAAAATTACACGCTGTATATTTTTATGCGCTCTTATTAACAATTGATATTTCTTTATTGGTAACTCAGTGGTCTGGCCTTGCTAAATTGAACACCTCAAAGGCTGAGTAACATCTACATCTTTCTGCTCCCTCTCTTAAGCTCAAAGACTGATTTTCTCGACAGACGGACAGTCCTCGTCTGTGCGCATCGTCGGCGCATGTGTTTGCCGTTCACTGTACTGAAAGAGTATCACAAAGCAGTCGTAGTGCGTATGCGTCAAACGAGTTCGCTTTCGCTCCCGCTAAAGAGAGTATTCTAAGACAGGCTGAGCATTCGACCGTGTGCGAGACGATACGGCACGAGAAAAACAAAGTATGCCTGAGCCTTCTCGTACAGATTGAGCCATATATCATTTGGATTTTTCCAGGTTACCCGCATATGTTGTTTTTTGACTTTTGCCACTTTATTAGGAAGGGAGTAGGAAATGTTCCTGGATCCACATCATTCTAACCCTGGAACAACATTCCTTTTAACCAATTTTATTTTAGTATTGGGCTTGAACAACATTCTTAACCTATCGTTTCTCTCTGATTCTAGGGGTAGTAAGGGTTAGGGGCTAGGGATAGGGTTAGGACTATGTTTGTTGGACAGGGATGTTGTTCCAGGACTAACAAAAGATGTTGATCCAGGAGCACATGCTATTTGGCTATTTTGTCCCATTTACTCACTAAAGAGTAGAAGTAGTATGTGCACATCCAAACATTTGAGGCAGGTGCGCGATCAAATTCAAAAACAAGAAGAGAACAGCACACTGCTAAAAAATGCTCTCGTATAATTTAATAGAAAAGACAAAAAACAACATTTCGACCACTTGGCTTCTGCCCCTGCATTTGTTTTCCAGAAGTTTTAAACAATACATAAAGCCACTTCCATGCCTTCAGTATTTCCTCTCAGCCCTCTTGTTTTCTGTTCACAAGCAACTAGCAAATTTTTCCTGAGTGATTTTTCCTCATTTGTCCTCAAGCAACTGGCAGATCACTAATTTTTCCTAAGTGGCCCTGGGAGCTTTCTGCAAGTTCAGCAGAGTGGGAATTTTGTGGCATGGCTGGCAAAACACACAGGAGATGAATGATGCCCTCAGATTACTGAGGGAACATATCCATATGTATTAATGATTGTGAGTGTCTGTCTCTCAGGTAGGAGGTACTAATGACCTGTCTTCGCTGATCATCAAGACAAGCCTTTTCTTAATCTTAATTGAAATCCAATACAAATCAAAAAATATATTTTCTTTGTAACCCTGTGGAAAAAATTTTGTCAACACACAGTCTTTGGTTTATAATCAAGTTTGCCATGTCCTTTTAGAGAGCAAATTGAATGTAATGAAATGTCAGTGTGGTCTTGGCCCTAATCCCTATGGTGGTGTAGTAAACGGACCTGGGATTTTGTGGCATTTGGGTAAATACTACTTTACTATGTATGATACGCATTGCAGTACATAGGCATTTTAATAGCTTGCAAAACTGTACAGTTCATAAACAGACAGTAGTCTAGAGTTAAATGACTCCAAGGGAAGGGACTTTTGTGTCATTGCAATTCCTAGGGTTCATACATGCATCTTTTAGAGAACTGATTGCTAGCTTTATTTCTAGACTCTTCCTCCTTCAAGGACCAACTGGTATTTCTGCTGTGGCATGTGCCCGTGTGTTATGACATCTTAGACTTTTAGCCCAAATATCGGCTCTTTTGCATGCTATCTAGAAGATGGTTTAGAGCTATCTTATCAGATAAGCATTGTCAGATATAGTTTTGTAGGGTTGTGATTGGGTGACTTTTTTTATAAAGAAAATATAGTCAGCCTTTGGTTTGTCACAAGAGAGCCAGTGTACTTCGGTTCGGGGTGAGGTTCCAATTGATTGAATACGATTTTGGGATACATTAAAGTTGTTAAAGGTTGTTGAAGCAGTTTCAGCCATTTTGCTAACTTCCTTGAAAACTGGACTGGATTAAATTGATCCCTTCAACACAGCCTCTCTCCCACCTCCAAAGACATGCAAAGAGTAAAGCGCAAGATTGGCAAGTTAGTTTTCTGATTAGAGAACGATGTTATATCTCAGGACACCAGTTTCAGTGGTGTTTGTCAGGGAAAATGGACATTTTATACATGGCATAAAAAACCCCCACTTACAGTACCTATAGTCTGATATAATTTCTTCTTGTTGTCCATTGTCATCCAAGCACAGTTCACAAAGCTGTAACCAGGCAGAGTAGCGTACCTTTTCTTTTAAACACCAGGGTAACCTCTCATAATAGTCTCTCATTATTTTCTCTTACTGAGGTGATACCAGAACGTGTTTCCATTTCACTCGAGCTTCATTTGTCATTGAGGGCCATTGAGAACCTACCCACAATGCCTTGTGGCCCATTAGTAGGTGCTGCCGGGGCTCCAAATTACCTCGTCACAGCTGCTGCCGTTCTGCATGGGTGACCCTACGAAGGGGCTCTGACTGAATTGATTAGAGCCTCGAGCTGAAGTGATGATGTGTTTAAAGAGAGATGTCATCCTAATGGATCCAACGGTGATGCCTTGCATGTAAAATATGAATATTGAATATTGATTTATGGAGTAGCAAAACATGTTGTTTAGTTCTGTGACTGTGGGGTGCAAAACTACATGAAATCTAATCCATGAAGTTTGAGTATGATAATTAGTAGGCCCAGATGGAACTTTTTTGCACATTATTTGAGGGAAAAACCTGCAGAATCCTGTGGAAAGGACATAACCTAAAAAGGGGTCCTTTCGCACTGCAGGAATTAAAGCCCATTTTTGGTAGTTTTACCTGGATCTAGTACTTTTCGTCATTTTTGCACGAGGAACTAAACTTTCTATTAGCCATTAAGAGGAACATTAGACTGACTTTTTAGCTCCTACTCAGGGTAGGTACTTCTACCCTGAGAAGAGAAACTGGGGGAGGTGCTGCAGCCTGTATGATGCACAAAGCAATGGGAAACGCAAGGAGTCAGCAGCCGCCATGAGTAAACAAACTCGTAGCTGCTAGCCTGCTGTTTAGAGGACTGTGCTAGTTTTCAAATTCCCTTAACAGAAATTCAATAAAACCAACAAAGTATCCAAAGAGTATCGCCGGTTCTACATATGTGTGTGTGTGTAGGGTGAGCAGAGCTGCTGCGTGACTTCAACAGGAGATGCTTTTTGTTTTCATCTGTACTGTGTGACTATACAGAAAATAAAGTGATTTCTGGATTACGACATTGTTTTTAATGTTTATCGTAAGTAAATGAAATTTTTTATAACGTAACCGTCACGAAGTCTAATTTAAATGAGGAAAGTGTTGCGTGCCTGTTACTGCGTGGTTAACTTGCATCAAGACATCTTTCAGTTAATTAGTGAATAGTTCAGTACAGTATTTTATGGTTAGTGAAAGTCTTAGTTGTTAAGGATTGTGTTTATAGATAGGTTTAAAGTGCGTTTTCAGCTGAGTTCAACGTGTGCTGCGTGATTAAAGAGCGCCTTATCTCTCCTCTCACTGTGGCTTCAGGGACTCCTCATGTATGGCTTGCATGCTCCGGGTAAAAACTGTAACCTGAAGACACAGGCTGTGTACGATAACTGGAAAATTCTGCCTTTGGGGGCTGTATAATGAGGTAGGATGAAAAAAGGTGCTTTTCAAACTGTTATGAGATCAGTTTCCTTAAAAGTTCCATTCATTCAAAAATGTTGTAGTTTAAGCCATTAACTGATTAGGCCGCAAGGGAGCTGCTTACGTTTTCATATGCAGCCACAGTCGGTGTAAAACAGCCCTGCGAAAGTGTAGCTCCGATCCTAGTGTCCGCCATTGGTGTTGTTGATTTTGTTGTTGCTATTGAATCGCATGTGCAAACAATGTCACTAGATGGTCAACACTAGATAACGTCACTACGGGGGTTACCTTTGTACATGCAAATGCAAGACGGAAAAGTTTTGTCGGGGTTGCCGTTCCTCTTAAAAATTCTCATCTAGATTGTGTGGGAAAGCGGCTAATGGTAAAAGGTGGTAAAACAGAGCCACTGCACTCTTAGGTTTTTTTTTTTTTTTCACTTGGTCACTTAATGAATATATTTTTACTAAATGGATAGCTATCCAATTATGAAAAGATCATGTGTAAATGTCCTCCAAGATGCATTCGAGATGGCTAGCAAATCCAATCACTCAAAGCACCTCTCAAAGCGTCTCCAACTTACCACCTCTGGTGGTACACTCAGTCGAGTGTATGCAGCTTTTTGTTAAAACTTTACTCCTCCCAAATGGCACTACGGCAGTATACAGAAAAAGAGGCACAAAACTGTTGCTGAATGTTTGCATAGGGCTCGCGTGAACATTACATCAAATAATAAATCTTACAAATTTGCTGTCTGGCATTAGTATAATCATGGAGGTGAACTCCGTTATATCTGCATATAGCAAACAATTGAAGTTTAGATTTACATCCGTTTTGCAGAGACACCTATTGTATGTGGCCAAGTGTAAATGGAATGTGCACATCCAATCGGATAGAAATTGGATCCATAAAAATGCATGCCGAAAGCACTATCAAATTATCCAAAATGTAATAAAAACACCCAATAGTTGAGGGATCTGTAGAATTTATTAATGATGGGCATTCCATGTCTGAGTCACTTTTGATCATTTATGCATGTACAGATTCCAAGTGGGTCTGTATTTGTGTTTGGAATATTGATGCTTTGGTGATCACGTTTATAAAGGTAAATTGATTTGTTCCTGTGTCTGAAAAGATAGCATGCAAAACACTGACTTTTTGTAAAATATTCAGCAAACCAAATGAACTCAACTGATGTGAATTTAAGACTCCTCTCTTCTTGACCACTTCATGCCCTAAATGTATCCTTGGTGATATTAAAACGCTATGTATCGGCCTTGGTACTCAGAGTTCCCTGGTTTCATGCTCATGTACTGTTATGCACAGTTATGTTATGTAACCTCATCCCATTGGCTTTGTGCAGCAGTTTTTGTCCAAAGCATTTGTGAGTGTAGAACACTAGTATGAGAAGAGAGTGCTCCTTGCCTTTTTGTCTCAATGAGCTTGTAAATATTTCAGAGAGGTTTGGAGAGGAAGAGAGGCATGTAATGAAAGAGATTGGCGTAAAACATCAATATGGGACTTTATATAATTAATGACAGCTTGAGGGTGCGAGAGAACAGCAACATGCTTTGTTTTCTTGGCGGCGCCAACTACGCCAAAACCCTCGTCACACTCTGAAGAAAAATAAACAACCCTGTTGAAAAAAACATATTGCCACAGTGCATGGATGTCAAAAGTACTGGTACTTTGGTAACAAGTTGATACTAAAATAAAAACCATACCAGTCTTTCTGCAGTTCTGGTTGTACAGATTATCAACTCAACTCATCTGCATGTGTCTGACTGCTTTTTGGATACTCATGAGTATTTTGTATGAAGCTAGCTTTTCTCATCTAACAAAAAATTGGTCTGAAGTACAAATTATGTTGAAACTAGAACAAAGTTGTCAAAATTTCTGGAAAAAAACTGGGAAGTTTCTGAAATTCTATTGATTTAAATCAATATAATTGTAAAACCCAATTGATATTGAGAATCATGATATTTAAATGGTATTGATATAGACCATTTTTTTTTTCACCCCTAACACAGTGCAAACACAATCAGGCTTTGTAGTTTAGTTTTTGCATTGTGTAATCAACTGCTCCCTCAGAAGATCATCTCAGGGTTGCATTTGATTGGAATGATGGCCTCTGTATGCTAATGATTGATCTGATTTACCCTGGGACCAGAGTTGAATCATCTGAAGTAATTTACTACTACCAGTTTATTTTGTTCTTTCCTTCCTCGGGGCTCTTTGTGTCACTGAATCACAGGTGGGGTTAATGGGGTTTTCTCTGAACATAATTCCTGTGTAATGATATACAGCAGACTGGATGAACCCTTTGTGGAGATCCGTCTTTCTGGCAGGCAAACAGTTGCCTGGGCTTGGCTTGTTTTTGCCTGGCTTGCTGCTTCTAGGGGTGTTGAAGATGGCCAATGTTGTGTAATGTTGGTAGAGAGAGCGATATGCATACAGCTTGATGTTGATGTTGGACAAAGTCAGAATTTGAGTTTTGAAGAAAAGCTTGACTTGTTGCTTCAAATTTAAGACCAAAGCAGATTTGAAAGAGAAAATTGTCTCATACCATACCCACCGACCTGGTCCTTCCTCCCCCTCTGATGGTACTCCGGAATTATGAGTAGCTTTCACTTCCATGTTCAGAGGAAATGTCTGCGTTTGCTTTGGAGCACGCCCACCGATGGGAGAGATGGATGCTGGATAGACCGACAGCCAACATTAAACCCTACGCCCTCCTCTACAGACCTAAAGCATTACTGTGGATTCCTGAATGTCTGCTGTGTTCTTTATTTTTTGTGTGTGTTTTCCTTTCGTTTTGAGATCTTGAGAGATCTTGCTTTGTTTTGCTCTATAGATTCAGGCTGGAGTCAGGCTTAAGTGCCATTAGAACCTAATAAAAATGTTCTATTTTGATCAGTCAGTGTCAATCTGATGCTGGTTGACAGAAAAGGTCCAAAGTACTGATCAGTCGTCCCAGTTATTTTGTTGGAAAAACAAAATCTTTGTTTTTTACACTAATCTGAGAGTACTACACACGTATGGTTAGCTCCTAATAAATACTAATAAAATCAGCCCAAATATTTAATAATCAAACAAGAGGCGAGAGATGTGTAAAACTTTATGAATGATGGGTGTTCCAATTTGGCATATATCTGGGCCAAAATTGGATTGATTCTGTGTGGGCCTGGCATTAGCCAATCAGATACTGGTTAATAGAAGAGATCTAGAGTATTGATCAGGACTAGGGATGCAAAAAAAAAAAAAAAATGTCCAGAGTAACCACCAGTATTAACTGATTATTATCTGGTTAACTGATAGGCCATGAATCAAACAAGAGGCCAAACAAGCATGACAAAGGTCTATACTAGCTGAAACAAAACAGGCTCACATTACAGATGTGCATATTTAGTATTAGTTATTACATCAACATTTGAATGAACTACCATATATATCCTTCTTATATTTTGTAACAAAATGTCAAATTAACCTAGGAGGTGATAACTTTTGTCAGTTTAACAATGGAAGAATTAAAACAGCCAGCCTACCCATAATTTGTGTTGCTGGGCAATCCTTATTTTGTTTAGAAAAATCACCATGTGTATATAGACATGAGCAGCAGTCACACATCCAGTTGACAGCAAGACCGGGAACCCGCTCCGAAGGCACTGAAGTCCCGCCGCACATCACATATGTCTCCCATATAACATAAGAGAAATGCTGGTTCCGGAGCTATAAACATATGCTTTTAGATGTCAAGGCTTGCAGATGTTTGTATTTTATATGGTACCACATTGTACTTGTGCTACTACTAAACTTTAATGTCCTATTTTACTAATTGTTATTACGGACTAAATTATCCCACAGCACATGCTTCATATTTCCTTGTCTGTCAGACTGAGAGGAAGGAAGCTAGTGGTTTACGTGTTAACAGCACCCTCATGTGTGATGATCAAGATGGCGCCGCAGATGGCCGCCTCGGTGTGTAGCTTTTCAGTTCTTTTGTTGTTGTTGTTTGTTTGTCCTGTGTTTAGTAATATTTTTTCAGTTAGTTTTACCAGGGATGAACTGCTGAACATTCGGCAGCATATACCAGACAACCTTTTCCTGGTTTTTGAATATTCAGATGTTTTGCTAGACATTTTAGTCGGAGGCACGGCTGTGTTGTTTAAACGCGCTATGAGATGCAGGTGAGAGAGACGAGCAGGCACGCTGGTCAGGCTCCGTCGGCGCGGCTTTCGAACAACGCTGCCGAGCATCTAGCGAATCTCTGCTCTCTTCCTAACAAAACGGACGAACTACATCTCCTCACCCATACAAACAAGGACTTTTCAACCTCTGCTGCCTTGTGCTTCACAGAAACCTGGCTGAGTGAAGCCATTCCGGACAGTGCATTACATCTGCCGGGCTTTCAGCTGTTCAGAGCGGATCGCATCGCGGAGTTAACGTGGAAAACGAGAGGCGATGGAACATGCTTTTACATCAATGAATGTTGGTGTACAGATGTAACAACGTTAAAGAGGATGTGCTGTCCTATTTTGGAAGCGTTCTTTATTAACTGTAAGCTGTTGTACTCGCTGCGGGAGTTTTCCTCGTTTATTCTGGTGTGTGTATATCGCGCCAAACGCGTGTGTGAACACAGCGCTGCAACAGCTGACTGATCAAATCACAGACACAGAACAACAATACCTGGACTTATTATTATTCTTGGGGATTTTAACAAAGTAAATCTCACGTGTGAACTGCCCAAATACAAACAGCACATTACATGCCCCACCAGAGACAGGAACATACTGGATCATTGTTACACAACAATAAAGGATGCATATCGCTCTGTCCCTAGAGCAGCTTTGGGACTCTCTGATCACTGTCTGGTTCATCATCTTCCAACCTACAGGCAGAAATTAAAATCAACCAAGCCAGTAGTAAGGACTGTAAAGAGATGGACCAATGAAGCAGAGCAGGAACTACAAGCCTGCTTCGATTGCACGGATTGGAGTGTTTTTGAGGCTGCAGCCACAGACATGGACGAGCCCACAGATACTGTTACATCATATATCAGTGTCTGTGAGGATATGTGCATTCCTACTAGGACTTATTTAAAGTTCAACAATGACAAACCGTGGTTTTACAGCAGAGCTCAGGCAGCTTCGTCAGGCCAAAGAGGATGCTTACAGGGGTGGGGATAATGTCTTAGACAATCAGGCCAGGAACACACTGAACAAGGAAATCAGAGTGACTAAAAGAAGATACTCTGAGAAGCTGAAAAAAAAGTTTTCAGCTAACGACCCTGCATCAGTGTGGAATGGCATGAAACAACTTACAAATTACAGGACTCCTACCCCCTACCCTGTGGTGGACCAAAAACTGGCTGACGATCTGAATGTGTTCTGCAGATTTGAAAGGCCCAATCTCACACCCCACACCCACTCTGACCTTCACCTCACACAAACACCAACACCTCCTGCAACCCCCCTCCTCCCCCCTCCTGCTACTCAACCTGCACTTAAGATCTGTGAAGATGATGTGAGCCGCATCTTTCGGAAACAAAAGACGAGGAAAGCTTCAGGCCCAGATGGCGTCTCACCAGCGTGTCTTCGATCCTGTGCTAACCAGCTGGCCCTCATCTTCACACAGATCTTCAATAGATTACTGGAGTAGTGTGAAGTCCCATGCTGCTTCAAACGCTCAATCATTATTCCTGTCCCGAAGAAACCAAAAATCACAGGACTTAATGACTACAGACCTGTTGCCCTGACGTCTGTGGTCATGAAATCATTTGAGAGACTGGTGTTGGCCCACCTGAAGAACATCACTGGACCCTTTCTAGATCCCCTTCAATTTGCTTATCGAGCAAACAGGTCTGTGGATGATGCAGTCAACATGGGATTGCATCATATCCTGCAGCATCTGGACAGACCAGGGACATATGCAAGGATCCTTTTTGTGGACTTCAGTTCGGCTTTCAACACCATCATCCCAGCTATACTCCAGAATAAATGGATTACCAGCTTTCTAATGGACAGGCAGCAGCTTGTGAGACAGGGGAAACTCACTTCCAGCACCTGTACAATCAGCACTGGTGCCCCCCAGGGATGTGTGCTCTCCCCACTACTCTTCTCCCACTACACCAATGACTGCATCGCCAAGGACCACTCTGTCAAGCTCCTGAAGTTTGCAGACGACACCACTGTCACCAGCCTCATCCGAGATGACGATGAGTCTACATACAGAAGGGAGGTTGAACAGCTGGCTGTCTGGTGCAGTCAAAACAACCTTGAGCTGAACATGCTCAAAACGGTGGAGATGAATGTGGACTTTAGGAGGAACACCCCAACACTGACCCCCTCACCATTTTAAATAGCACTGTGGCATCAGTGGAGTCATTCAGGTTCCTGGGCACTACCACCTCACAGGACCTGAAGTGGGAGACCCACATTGACTCCATTGTGAAAAAGGCCCAGCAGAGGTTGTACTTCCTTCGCCAGCTGAGGAAGTTCAGCCTGCCACAGGTGCTGCTGATACAGTTCTACTCAGCAGTCATTGAGTCTGTCCTCTGCACTTCAATAACTGTCTGGTTTGGTTCAGCTACGAAATCAGACATCAGAAGACTACAAAGGACAGTTCGGACTGCTGAGAGGATTATTGGTTGCCCCTTGCCCCCCCTTCAAAAACTAAACACTTCCAGAATGAGGAAAAAGGCTGGAAAAATCACTCTGGACCCCACTCACCCTGCCCACTACCTTTTTGAACTGTTGCCTTCTGGCCGACCCTTCAGAGCTCTGAGCACCAGAACCGACAGGCACAGGAACAGTTTTTCCCTCAGGCTATATATCTCATGAACAGTTAAATTGCCCCATTGAGCAATAACTATGTGCAGTACACAGTTTAGTCTTTTTTTATATTTATCCAACACATCAAACCTCTTCTGCCATTTCATTCCTCTAAAAAAAATAAATAAATAAATAAATAAAAAAAACATTTGCACTGTACATAACAGATTTGTATTTTGCACTGTACATAACAGATTTGTATTAGATTTGCACTACGTATGTATGTGTATAATGTTTTTTTTTATTATTATCTGTCTTGCTGCTTTTTTGTATTGTTTTTGTATTGTTGTACACTGGAAGCTCCTGTCACCAAAACAAATTCCTTGTATGTGTAAGCATACTTGGCAGTAAAGCTGATTCTGATTCTGATGTGTACATAACATTCCCTACATGCTAAACCCATCGAATTACCTCTCTTTTGTTTCTTTAATTAACCTCTCTGATATTATTAGTCAAACATATTGTTAATGTTGGTTAACGGTCTACATTCCTAATCGGCACCAAACAAAATTGAGTACCAGACTTTACATATTAGCATCATAATCTTCTGCCACATATTTATAGTGTAAATAGGCTTCCAGAAGTCATGGAAATCCTGGAAATATCAGGGGATTTTAAAATGGAACTTTAAGTAATGAATGAGTTCAATCTTAATATACATTTTTGTAGTTTTTCTCTGCTCTAAAATAATGCAGATCGTAGTAGTGTCATGATACCAAAATTTCATTAGTCGGTAGCAATACCAGTCTAATTGTTAAAGGGGAAATGCTGTGATTTAATTGTATAAATATATAGTCTACATGTGCTGCGCGCTTCACAGTGGTTTGGTGCTCTGCTCTGCGTCATCTCATACAACGCAAATGATTCTCAATATTTGTGGAGTTTCCAGTGTATGAACTGTCAGCTTCACACATTCATTTTAACTATTCAGCTGATACAGACTAAGATTGCAGGTTTTCGAGGTTTAAAAATCACACTTGGACATATTACGATTTTAATTTGATTAATTGTTAATTTCCATGGGAAATTTTTACTTATTTATTTTAATGTAGACTTTGTACTGAAGTACCTGTTCTTTTGAAATCACTACCAGAACGACTTGGAAAATTATGGAAATATCATGGAAATTAATTGGTCAAAGTGTGGGAACCATGTGTAAAGTTATTAGTAGCTTCTGGTATGTTGAGGGCCAGATGTTTTCCCAAATATTTTTTCTTATCATCTCATTATCTCATCTGAAATATATGGTGGACACTCATTTTTCTTTATAAATGCTACATCTGTTGGCCTGCCCTGTTCAAAAGGCCTGTTTAAAGCCACCTCACTCTCCCAGCTCCCCTCATGAGCGTATTGTGAGAACCCTCTAGCTCACTCACTCATTCTCTGTTTTATGCACTTCTGGCCTACTTAAACACAACTGCGGTAACACAAGCTTGAGCACCACAGCAGATCCAGCGTGGGAAAAAAAAAAACGGGCATTGTTCTTTGCGCTGACAGGAGCGTTGTGAAAGAGATCTTATCCTCAGAGGTGTAACTAGTCTGGATTGTCGCTTGTTGGCACTGGATGTAGGTAATCAGTGGGTTTCGGTTTCTGCTGAAGAGCAAAACTCTTAACTCAAAGGAAACAGGTTTAGCCTCATTGACAAATTTACAGAGCGGGCTTTGTTAAGGTGAAGTGTTTGTGTGTGGAGGTCAGGTTTTACCTACATTGTGGAGACATAATATAGCCTGAAAGTGCCTACACTTAGTACGTTTATATGCACAGTTTTAAACGAGCTACAACTGGTTTGTGCACAGTGCCAAGGCCAAGTGTAGTCCAGTTAATATGTATACATGCTGGATAAAGGCGAGCTACAATCGCTTTGTCTTCTTCTGCTAGTCTGACTTTGCGAAACTGGTGGATTTCAGTCAGACTAACACATTAACATGACATTTTAAAAAGAAGAATTGATGTTTCAGTCCAACTTAAAGCAAGCTTTTAAGGACGAAATGTGCTCTACGCAAGTACATGATCACAGGCACTTCTAGCCACGCAAGCTCGATTTTGTGTTGCATTTCAAAGTGTGTCAGACCACATTTCGTAACACAACGCAAGTACACGTTGCGTTCTCAATGTTGCCGCAAGGGGCGCATAGCGGACGTTAGTGTGAACTGTTTGATTCTATGGGGAGTTTTCTCTTTCAAGCCGACTACTATCATGACGTTGGTACAGTTTGAATAGAATAGTGCTAAGTAAGTTAAAGTCAACATATTTATAACAACTAAATGACATATATTTACATATCCTGTTTAATGGCTTTTGTAGGTAAATCTATACAAGCAAGGTTTGTTACACAGCAATGCAAGAACGTAGGTTAGGGAAGGTAGGAATGTCAGGTTTTGCCTATATTATGGGGACCAGCCAGCAATCCTCACTAGGAAAAGGCTTAATAAACATATTCATCATGCCTTAATGAAAATGTAAAAATGCAAAAGGTTTTTCTGAGGGTTAGGTTATAGAGATGATCATTAGCTCAGTGTTAAAACAATATAGTCAATGAAAAGTACCCACAAAGATTTAAGTGTGTGGGTGTGTGTGGAGGGGCACTTCCCTCACTTGACCTGTCCTGAGAGGCTTCTTTGTTTGTACAAGGTGCACTGCGTCACTGTTGGTTTGTCGTAGCGCAAGTCCACCCAGAGGATTGTGACTTAGCAAAACTTAACAGCTATACTGCAGCACTATGCTCACAGCATCTTTGCAGATCACCCTCTTGCTTTTAAGGGTCTTCTACAGAGCTTGCTCGCTCCCTGAAGGCCTAATCAGTGCCCAGGTGGCAGAGTTGGGTAACCGCCCTTGGCCTCAGAACTGCAGATGTCACCTGGTGGGTTCTACAAGCCCCAGCTGTGCTGGCCAGCTGGTTTCTCAGCACTATCCTTGCCACTCTCTTGATAGTTGACCCAAATAGCAAGCCCCAGGGAGTACTGAAACGCACCACAAACAAACAACCCCAATCTGTCAAGTGCAAGTAAGGAGTGGAGGTCCAAGAATGGATCAGGATTTTTAGGACTCAGGAAGGAGAGAAAATATGTCGAAAGAAATGACAAGCTTTTCTGGCCTGTTACGATAACCGATAATTTACATCTCATTGTGGCTGATACGATAATATAATTTTTTGCATTTTAACCCTTTAAAAACATTTTAACCTCCTAAAATTATTTGCAGAAAGAATTGCCATTATTCCACTATTAGGGCAATAATATTTTCATTTTCACAGTTATTGGCCAATAATATATCAGTCTCCAATATATCATGCACTCCTAATATTTAGTCGTCTTTTCATAGTAATATTTTTTTTTTTTTTATGCTTAAAACAAGACAAAACTATTTGCCAATGGGGTACAAAAGTTTTTTTTCAAACCCTATTTGAAAATAGTTTTTCTTGTCTTAAGCATAAACCTCAGATTTTATTAGATATCTCTGAAAGCAAGAATCTTTACTTCTCAAGTAAATGTATCTAGTTTAAAGGACATTTAGATATTTTTACAAGAAATCAACAAAATTGAGTTAGAAAATATATTTTTTTTCTGTTGCAGTTGTTGAGAAATGCAAGAGAGATTGAACCAAGGAATGTTGTTTTCAAAAGGAAACACAGCTGAGCATTATTCTTGTAGCCCAGTCCTGTGACGTGTGCAGTCAGATCAGGAGTACTGCGGCGCCTTGACAAAAACTCACACATGGCAACCAGTGGCGGTAATCAAGCCAAGAAGAAATCCTGTTTTTCTTTCTCTCATCCATGCTTTCCTTTTAAACAGGACCTGAAGACAACATATCACCCTTCTCTGGAGTCAGCAAGTCTGACAAAACTGCTCTTGTGTTCCTTTTTGTACTTAGATGGGTGTTAATGACTCTTGCTAATGGGCCGAAGCTTCCCATCCATTCCAACTGGAGTATAAGGGAAGGCCACACTTCTGTAATTGCACACCTCTGTAAATGGAGTCTCACTGGGTGAAAGGCTTCTTTTAGTTTGCCTAAAAATATTATGAAATGCACTGACGTTTTTGTTGTACTTACAGTTGCAATCAAAATTATTCAACCCCCCTGACCAGCAATACATTCTGGTGATGTGAATTAAAACACATCAACTAAAACCTCAGTAAACAGTCAAAGTAAGTTTTTAATACACATTTGAGTGATTTTGAGAACAAAGAGTTCAGTTTACCCAAATTTTAAAATAAAAAATAACTAATTCTGTCCACAAATGTCATGTCAAAAATATTCAACCCCAAAGTCAATCATATGTGGAGCATCCTTTATCCTTAATAACAGCAAATAAATGTTTCAGGTAAGTGTTCTCAGGCTTCGGACACCTCTCTGTTATAATTTTTACACATTTCCCATGAGCAAAACTTCCAGCTCATTGACATTCTTTGGTTTCTGTGCTGCCACTGCTTCCTTGAAATCCCAGCATAGGTTTGCTATGGGATTTTAATGATGGACTGAAAGGGCCATTTAAGGACATTCCACGACCTATCCCTGAACCAGATTTTGGACAACTTGGATGTATCCTTGGTGTTATTGTCTTGCTGGAAAGTCCAGTGATCATGAGCTTCAATTTACACACTGAAGGCATCGCATTTTTCATGCCAAAATGGCCTAATACCTGAAAGAATCCATGGTGTCAGTCACATAGTCAGGATAGCCATTTCCTGCTGCCGCAAAACACCCCCATAACAGGACTGACCCACCTCCATGCTTGACTGTGGGGATGGTGTCGTTCTTGTCATCACCTTGTACTCTTACTCCAGATGTACTGCTGACCCATGGGTCTAAAACTCATTTTCAGTTTAGAGTCATACATCTATAAAACCTTCTTCCAGGACTCCACAGGTCTTTCCTACTTCTTTCCTATTACTTCTTGAATATTCAAGTTCACCCTTGGTGAAGTTTTGCTTTCTTCCACACCCCAAGAAGATTGCTGTTGTACCATATTTAAAAAATGTATGAATGGTGCTGCCAACATTATCTATTGGAAATTGAAGTGCCTTGGAAATGTACTTTTAGCCATGACCTTTCTTGTGTAATGAAATAATCTCCTCTATTAGCTTTTGAGACAGCTTATTTTTAATTGCATTTTTTGCATAGAAATACATTTTGCTTACAATGCTAAACTTACATTTAAACTTAAGTGCCATAGCAGATTGATGACTTAATTTTGTTTTAAAACAATTACTTGTGTAGCCTTACATATTTAAGAAACGGCTACATGCAATAGGGGTTGAATAATTATGACATGGCTGTATTTTTTAAAAATCCTGCTATTTAGAAATATTAGGTAATATATTCACACTATGACTTTGAATGTTTCACTCAACTGATATAGATGTAAAGTTTAAAAATTCTGGGTCATCAGAAAACCTTACCTTTTGTACATCCTTACTGTCTTGGGGGGGTTGAAGAATTTCGATTGCAGCTGTAGGTGTTTGGTGAAATTTCTCATGTTCGCACAAATCCCAGAAATTTTTGAGAACTACGAGTTTTACGAGAACTTGGTTAGTCGAAGAGTATTGATGGTTGGTTAAAACTAATCATAGGTGTGGTTAAGATATACAACGATCAGCCACAACATTAAAACCACCTGCCTAATATAGTGTAGTTCCCCCTCATGCCGCTAAAACAGCACCAACCCGCATCTCAAAATAGCATTCTGAGATTATATTCTTCTCACCACAATTGTACAGAGCAGTTATCTGAGTTACCGTAGACTTTGCCAGTATAAACCAGTCTGGTCATTCTCCGTTGACCTCTCTCATCAACAAGGCATTTCCATCCACAGAACCGCCCCTCACTGGATGTTTTTTGTCTTTGGCACCATTCGGAGTAAATTTTCAAGACTGTTGTGTGTGAAAATCCCAGGAGATCAGCAGTTGCAGAAATACTCAAACTAGCCTGTCTGGCACCAACAATCGTCCATGCGATTATCTAATCAGTCAATTGTGTGGCAGCAGTGCATAAAATCATGCAGATACAGATTAGGAGATTTAGTTAATGTTCACATCAACCATCAGAATGGGGAAAAAAAATTCTCAGTGATTTGGGCCTTGGTATACATATGGTATGGAGTTTTTGTAACTGACCACGAAGAGGTTGCCTGCTCTGTACAATTGTGGTGAGAAGAATATCATTTCACAATGCTATTCTGAGAGGTGGGTTGGTGCTGTTTTGGTGGCACGAGGGGGACCTACACAATATTAGGTAAGTGGTTTTAATGTTGTGGCTGATTGGTGTAGTGTTCTTGACAATTGCGCATGCCAGCTGAGGAGATTACAGCTAGCTAGGTTACTATTTTAATGTTAAAAATGGATAAAGTAAAATCTATCTGAGGTTGTTATGTACTCTCTTTTTTTATATGTAATACTCAGCAAAGTCTTTACAAATACAACAAGGCCATGACAAATGCATGGGAAGGGATTTCAGTCTTTATGGAATAACTGATGAGTTGACTTGTCGCCAAAAGTGGGATGGGCTCCAAGACAAGTATAATAAGGAGAAAAAGTGAACTCATTTGAAAATGATGCTGCACAAACAGTATTATAAACACAGGCTTTGTTCGCCTATGGTGCTTTAGTTCATTTAGGGGAAAAAAAAAAAAACGTAGTCTTCTATTTTCTAAATTAGGCATTACTCCACTTAAGCACAAACACACAGGACAATACTCTACAGCTTTTTTATGTTCCTCAGTACCTGCACTTTCACTTGAAGAGTGAATATTGTGGATATTACAGCGGAGATAGTTTACAAACTATACTTTGCACATATGTTTACACATCTCTGATGTGTGTTTTCTTGGTTCTTGTATATGCAGCAAAACTGCCCGATGGCTTATTGGTAAAAGAAGCCTGGCTACTGAGGATATTAGCCAGGCATCATTAAATAAATATAATATCCTACCAACTCTGCCATCGGAAGTTCACACTCGGGCCAGCAGCAGTAATTTTCCCCTCATGTCTTTTTCACCGTCTAATGGCTCTGTATATCCCGCTCGCTCTGCTTTGTGCAGGAGGGGAGGGGGGCAGGCTTGCAGTGCACTGCAGCAGAAATGGGCGCACAAAGTTTTGCTCGCATCGTCATCTTCGAGGATCTTGCAGCCTGTGAACAGACTGATTCCCTATGGGGGAACAAAGCCGGTCTGCATCTCCCTTTCTTGCTCAATCTCATTCTGGCCATTCTTCATATTAGCAGGTTCCGTCTCCAGAGGAAGGACCTCTGAGTTTAGCGACGACTGACAGCGAGAATGCCTGTTTTACTCTGCATTCCATGCTCAATCTACTGTAGCATTTCTGGCAGCCGCCTCCATGTAATCTCTGGTACCTGCAGAAGTCTACTCTCTGAACATATTGTGATTTGGAGCGCTCCCCTGTAGAATAAAGGTGGTACTGCAGCTGTTGGTTTGTTTCCAACCTTCAAATTTAGCGAAACTGAAGTTTTCTTAATTCAGGCGGCAGTCGGACTCATGCAGAGCCATGATCCAAATGGCCAATCAGAAGCTCAGAAATCAGTTTTCTCACCTAGGCTGTCTGTCGTTGGCAGGGACTGTTCATTCCTTTTTGTCTATTTTTATTCTCCTTCTCTTAGAAAACTATCTGTTCTGTCTGGTGTGATTTATGTATTCCTTTATTGAATTCCTCAATGCAGAGTTTCATTGGCGGCATTGAAACTGGTTTTATCTGGTCTGCTTTGATCATAAGACAGTAAAACAATGAAGTAAACTTCCACAATGTGAAGTTTTAATGAACTCAAATGTGTATACAAATTATATATCTTATGTATCTTCAGATAAAAGTTACTACACACAGTAGCCTACTTCATTAAGAGTAATTAAACAATTCCCAAATTCGAACTAAACATAGCCTAAATGTATTTAAATACACTGAACTAAAAATATTTTAAGAGGAAAATGCCAATACTTGCATTTCTTAAGTGTAATCATTTAAATTATATTTAAACAATAAGCTACATGCACATATTATTTAGAGTCCTCCACGCGCGATTTGTGATATCAACATTAACGATTAATTGATAGTTAATTTCCACGACAATCGATTATGAAAATATCGTTAATATTATAATGCTGGGAAACCCAGTAATCAGTTTTGTGTCACTAAAATTGTGTGGAACAGATTTTATCACATTAAAGTCATGTATGATGTTAACATGTTGTGGCTATACTTTTGAAACGATGTGTATTTTAATGTTTATGTACTGGCCCCATTCACTTGCACTTCAAGTGCCTTGCTCTGCCCACGATTTTTGCCTGTCTTTTTGTTTTTTTAATAATCGAGGGACGGGTCAAAGTAATTTTATGTGGTAATCAGCATTATAGCACCATATGTAGAATAAAGAAGCTTAATCTACATGTTAGCATTGTTAGCATTGTAGAGTCATAATTAACATGTTAGTATACATAATTTTAAAATACAAAAATACTATTAATTTCTTTGTTTAAAAGTATTAGCACAAAAAAAAAAAAAACACAAGTGGAAAGGGAATTTGAGCATACAGGACATTTAGAGCTCATCATCACCTCTTTTGTTTAGACAACTGAAAAGTGCTTATGGAGGAAAGGGGAGCGAGGGAGGGAGCAGGTTGATGGAGTAATTTCATCCTTGTAATGGCAAGTGTATCTAATTAGCCTTTTGTCCTGTACAGCGAAAGATCAAGCCCTCAGATCCAAACATGCGTGACTCCTGCATCCCATTTAAGCTTCACTGAGAAACCTGTCGCCTCACTGTCTGTGCTGGTTAAACATCTCCCACTCAACACTTAAGCTGTGGTCACACAATGTGCTTTAATGCAGATTTTCAGTCACGCATGCCCTAGCTGTGCTTCAGCATTTGCATGACTGATGTCTAGCTTGTTTGCTCTACAGTGGAAACTTCTCAACCCAGTTTGCTGCGGCCCCCTAATTGTGTAGTGTCCTCGAGCATTTTTCGCCCTCAAGCAGTTGTTTAACCATCAAAGCATATTTACTATGGTAATTTAGACCCTAAAGAGACAGGCTGAGCAGATTCACTGTTGAGAAAATTATTCCATTATTCTAGTCACAAAGAATTGCTTTTTTGGTATTGTTACCAGGCATTAAGACGGTAAGTTCCTCAAATCTCTTTCTTAATCCTTTTTTTTTTTTTTTTTTTTTTTTTTGTCAGACTAGGTTATTTAAATGGTTTCAAGGTTTGGAGTTGTGTTGTGACAGTAATAAATAGTGGTGATATTACTCTGTAATATATAGTTTTGATGTTTCTTACACAGAAAGAATTTGGGAGACAGGAAGAACCAGCTAGAAAATGGCAACAGTGCCCCCATGTGACTCAAACACTATACTGGCTTGATCTGTAAGTTTTGGGAGATGTAGTGATTTTTCTTTTGTTCTTTTTTTGGATTGGATTTTTTTATGGATTGGGTTATACATAGGGCTGTGAACGAGAATTCTGAATAAGTACAATGTTCTGTATTTTATAAAAAAAAAAGAAAAAAAAAAAAGAAAAAAGAAATGAATCAAAAACATACAGCACAACCAGTGTAGACGGATTCCCAAACTTATGACTCTTATGAGCCAGTGGAATATATATATATACACGTATGTATATATACACACAGTTGTGTTCAACCACGTAAGAGAAAAGTAATCCATAAGATTCCAGTGGTTAAATCCATATCTTCAGCAGCGAGTGGAGCTTTAGTATACTAAAGGATTTAAATTTTTATCTGTTTCTCACCCACATCTATTATATCACTTCTGAAGATATGGATTTAACCACTGGAATCTTATGGATTACTTTTATGTTTGCTTTATGTAATTTTTGGAGCTACAAAGGTCTGATCACCATTCACTTGTGTTGTATGGACCTACAGAGCTGAGATATTCTTCTAAAAATCTTTGTTTGTGTTCTGCTGAGAAAATTCAAACACATCTGGGATGACATGAGGGTGAGTAAATTATGAGAGAATTTTCATTTTTGGGTGAACTGTTCCTTTCATTTACATGGGTCTAAAGAAAATAATAACTGAGGTCAGTTATTAAACTTGATTCCTCAAAGAAGTGCACATATAGCTGCATTTAAGATACAGTATTCATATTAGCATGAGCAAGGAAAAATTACATGGATTTATTAGGATCCAAGTTGAGCACTAATGGAACACTAATCACTCTAATGGTGACAAAACAGCTATTTACAGTAAAACGACATCACTCATTCTAAAAATAGCTACAATCTATGTATTCTGAATAACTAATTATGGTTATTCCCCACAACCTCAGTTCTGTACTTGATTGTTTGAGTTAGTAGTACTTAGAATCTTAATTTTATTGTTTTTCTTTAGACTAAAGAAGTTCTAGAAACTCGATTATTCATTTACTGTATGTAACTCTCTGTTCACCTTAAAATTTATATTTTGTTACACATTAATGAAAATTAAGTCAAGCTAAAATTTTTATAAATGCGTACATTTCTGAGTAGAAGCAATTTATTTTTATACGTTACTGTTGTTTTCAGTGAGGAAACTCAAAGGGTTTGCAGCTTCCTCCTCTGATATTTTTTGTGTTTTGGAAAAGGAGAAAGCCACAAACAGCCATACTCTTGATCTATGGATATAAGGTTTTTTTTGCAATACAGCATTTATTTAATTTCTCTACCACTACCTATGTTTCCATCCAAGCTGCGAAATTAATTTATGCTGAAAACCATATTATAGCAAAAACATTGTGCGAATAAAGCTGCGTTTCCATCCAAGGGTGTTCAAAAGGATGAAATCGTCACTCCCAGTGAAATTGTAGCCACTGTGAGTGTTTTATTAATAAAATACTGACAGTTTAGAGCACGTAGACAAAACACTCTAAAGAACCTTCTCTCTGGGAGTGACAGCGCATCACACACTTCTGGGTGCACTCTACAGTGGATATAAAAAGTCTACACACCCGTTAAAACGGCAGGTTTTTGTTATGTAAAAACTTAAAGATAAATCATATTAGAATTGTTGCACCTTTAATATAAAAATTACAACCTATATGCAATGCCACTGAAAACCAAAGTGACATTTCAGAGAAATAAAATTTAAATAAAAACTTTGAAAAACCTAACTGCATAAGTGTGCACATCCCTGAACTAATACTTAGTTGATTCACCCTTTGATTTTATTACAGCACTCCGTCTGTTTGGATAAGAGTCTATTAGCTTGGCACATCTTGACTTGGGAATATTTTCCCACTCTTCTTTGCAAATACGTTCCAGATCTGTCAAATTGCGAGGGCATCTCCTGTGTACAGCCCTTTTCAGGTTCCCCCACAGGTTTTCTATCGGATTCAGGTCTGGGTCTGGCTGGGCCATTCCAAAACAATCTTTTTTTGCTGAAGCCATTCTTTTGTTGATTTGGATGTGTGCTTTGGATCATTGTCATGCTGAAAGATCTCTTCATTTTCAGCTTTCTAGCAGACGCTAGAAGGTTCTGTGCCAAAACTGACTGGTACTTGGAGTTATTCATGATTCCCTCCACCTTCACTAAAGCCCCAGTTCCAGCTGAAGAAAAGCAGTCCAAAAGCATGATGCTGCCACCACCATGCTTCACCGTGGGTGTGGTGTTCTTTTGCTGATGTGCTGTGTTGTTTTTGCGCCAAACATACCTTTTACAATTTTGGGCAAAAAGTTCAATCTTGGTCTCATCAGACCATAACACATTTTTCCACATGGTTTTGGGAGACTGGATATGGGTTTTTTCCGGGCTTGGATGTTTTGTTTTTTTTTAACAGAAAAGGCTTGGTCTTGCCACACTGCCCCATAGCCCAGACAGATGAATACGGGAGATAGTTGTCACATGTAGGGAGCAACCAGTACTTGCCAGAAAGAGCTGCAGCTCCTTTAATGTTGCTGTAGGCCTCTTGACAGGCTCCCTGACCAGTTTTCTCTTTGTCTTTTCATCAATTATGGAGGGATGTCCTGTTCTTGATGATGTCACTGTTGTGCCATACTTTCTCAACTTGTTGATGACTGTCTTCACTGTGTTCCATGGTATATCTAATGCCTTGGAAAACATTTTTTGTAGTCCTCACCTGAGCGATACCTTTCAGCAATGAGATCCCGTTGATGCTTTGTATGCTCTTTGTGGCCCATGGCTCTTGTAGTAGCTGCAACCAAGAAAATGTCAGAAAAATCCTACAAGAACAGCTGAGATTTATTTGGAGTTAATCAGAGTCACTTCAGGTGAAGACAGGTGTGTACTATTTCACAGAGTTTGATGATTGGTTGATTCTGAACACAGCCACATACCCAATTATAAAAGGGTGTGCACACTTACGCAGTTAAATTATTCTAAGTTTTTTTTTTTTTTTCTCAGAAATGTGTCACTTTGGTTTTCAGTGGCATTGCATAGGTTGTAATTTTTACATTAAAGGTGAGAAAAGTCTGATATGATTTATCTTTGTTTCATTTTTTACATTACAAAAACCTGCTGTTTTAACAGGGGTGTGTAGACTTTTTTTTATATCCACTGTATATGTGCGTTCATCCATCCTTATGACTATACCGTGCGGATCTATAAGATATTTTCAAAAGTGTCAATAAACCTTCTGTTCCATACAGTTCAAGTTTGTTTTAGACTTATTTGTGCTGCAAACTCTTTGTAGGCTTTGGATTTTCTAGACACCGTTATTTCAGGGTGACCGGAGCAACATTTCAGATGTGATGATTGGCCTGCTGGTTAGTCCAGTAATGAACGAGTTATTCAGTCACATGAGCTTTTTGATGCGCATCTTTTATTCCTAACAAATTCAATAGGAGTTTATTCGGTAAATGTGTTTCCATCATTGTTTATGTGCATTTCTTCTTATCGAATAAAAAATGTATCCACCAAGCGAGCATATAATTTGTTTAATGCATATATTGGAGATTTATTCGCATCTTGGTGTTTCCATCCAGCAGTTTTTATGCATATCCCAAAATGCGCCTAAAAATAAAAAACAACGATGGAAACATAGCTTCTTTCTTTTCCTATCCTCACCCTCCTTCTCCTTCACTCTCTTGCAATTCCAAGCCATTCCTCTCTCTGCTTGGCCAGGAATCTCTTTGGCTTTGGACTGAGGGACTGTTATTTTTCCTCTTCATATAAAAACCCTTGTTTTATTCCAACTTGGACTTTTATGAAGGACATTTATCTCTGAGGTCACTTTGCTCTCATGGATGTGACAGTGCTTAGATTAACACGTACACTGATGTGTCTAGCATAACCATTAGGCAATATTTTTAATAGTATTCACCTACAGGTGAAGATTATCAGTAATTTGGAACATTAAAGGCCTATGTGGCTGATGACGTGACGTGGGGGACTGAAACCAAATCTGCAAAAGCATGAGATTGCATCTAAATGCTGAAGGCAGTGTCTGAGCGAATAGAGTCTCAGTGAAGTGATGTGGAATGTCCACACAGAGGCAAAGGCATTGATCAGAAAATGCTTGATGTTATAACTCTTTTTGGCATTCAATATTATTTTCTTTCTTTCCTCTGTCTGTGTAGGTTCTGTGATCCACCAGGAGTGGTTTTCTGACAGCAAGTTGAAAACAAGGTGTGTCTTAAATTGATTTACTCCCAACATGCAGGGCTAGATTTACAACAGTAGTTATCAAGTCAGTGTGAAATCAAAATTGGTCCCCATTTGTTTTAAATCCACTTTCCAGATCTTATTGTGTTTGATTCATTAGTAATTCATTTGTTTAAAAAGTGGTTTGTTAGTCTTTGTAATCTTTTATTAAAATGTAATATGTTGCCCCACCTCTGAAATGACTCCTTTATTGCTGACATCACGAATCCCCATCACTCAACCCCACCCCTCCAATCCCAATCACCTGGCTCCATTATGGTGTGTAATGCCCATTTTTCATTATCCAATCAAATACTGATAGATTAAATCAGGTCCCACCCTAGATTTATATATATTTTTTTTTCTGTGAACATCCCGTTTCACTAGGAAATACACAAGATACTGGCAGTAAAATGAGTTGAGAACAGTGATTCATGTTGACTTAAAGCAAAACTTTATTGTAATGTGGTCTAAAACTGAACTTTGAAACCATCTTTACTGATGGGGGTCCTTAACTACTAGTGTTTTTGGACACATTTTAAGTATAGATAGTAGATTTATGCTTGCTTTGTATTTGCATTTGTGTAGAATTATTATTATTTTTACAGCCACTGTATATGTGTAGTCCCAGTCATTATTTGAGATAATGTTGCAGTTCCAGCTCAGTTCTTTAGAGGGTGCTGGACAGCTGAAAATGTACAAATCTCTTTTAGATCTGTATTCATACAGTATTTGGATTAATCCAAGCTAGGTTTTCTGGGTTTGCAACCATGTTGCCATAATTTTAGACATGTTTAAATGCAGTTTGTTTATTTTCCAGCAATACACATTATAAAAATTGGGTAACACTTTACAGTAAGGTTTCATTTGTTAACAGTAGTTAACTACATTAGTTAAGATTCACGAACAATTAACAAAACGGTAACACTTTACAAAGAGGTTCCATTTGTTAACATTAGTTAACAACATTCATTAACATGAACTAACATTGAACAATACTTATTAAGCATTTATTAATCTTAGTTAATGTTACTTTCAACATATACTAATACATTTTTAAAATCAAAATTTGTATAGTTCACATTAGTTAATGCATTATAAACTAGCATGAACTAACAGTGGTACAATAACTATCAATTGTATTTTTATTAACTAACATTAACAAAGATTAATAAATGATGTTACAAATATATTGTTAAGTGTTTGTTCATGATACCTAATGCATTAACTAATGTTAACAAATGGAACCTTATTGTAAAGTGTTACACTTTTACAGCATTTATAAATCTTAGTTAATTTTAACATATACGAATACATTTTTAAATTCAAAAGTTTTTTTTTTTTTTTTACATTAGTTAATGCACTGTGAAATAACATTAACTAACAATGAACAATTGAATTTTTATTAACTAAAGTGTTACACTTTTACAGCATTTATAAATCTTAGTTAATTTTAACATATACGAATACATTTTTAAATTCAAAAGTTTTTTTTTTTTTACATTAGTTAATGCACTGTGAAATAACATTAACTAACAATGAACAATTGAATTTTTATTAACTAAACTAATTAAGATGAATAAATGCTGTTAACATATATTGTTCACTGTTAGTTCATGATACCTAATGCTTTAACTAATGTTAACAAATAGAACCTTATTGTAAAGTGTTACCAAAAATGTTAACACTTTACAATAAGGTTAAATTCATTTACATTATCAAAATACTATTGTTATATTAACAATAGTATTATTAATTGTTCAAATTAAATAAACAAATTAATTGTTCATGTTAGTTCATAATGCATGAACTAATTTTAACAAATACAACCATACTTTAAAGTGTTACCAATGATATTGATTAAGGTTACATTTGTGTGTGTGTGTGTGTGTGTGTGTGTGTGTGTTAAAATATAGTCCAAAATGGATAACTCGGCTGTATGTAAGTCAATTACATTTGATGGCGTTAAAACTAGCTATTTTTCATGCTGTTTTAATATGTTAGAAAATAAGTTCTCTCTATAATGAGCATGGAATTTGTGATTTTATTATAAAAGAAGTGGGACACCAATTTTGTACACTGTGATAGAAAAATGTATTAATACTTATAGTGGCCACAGGATGGCAGAAGAGGTTTTGTTTTTCAGACATCAGGCATGCTTAAACAAATGAAACGTTTCAAAAAGAGCCAGTGAGCATTACCAAACTGCTTCATGATAAAAGATTTCTACAATGTCACCAAATAGATGTTACATTTAATAATTTATTCATCAGTGCTAGTTTAAATTTGAATTTTCAGTGCTGTCAACTATTCTCTGCTATTTTTTCCAAATTCACTGTAGCTCAACATCAGGTATTGCCTCTGAGGTTTAGAAGTCGCATGGATGCTTGTTTTGTGTGATGGGGGAAAAAACAGCTTAAACACAGTCTCTAATTCTTTCACTGTCTTGGTTAATCAAAAATATCTGTCCAATGCCTAAGTGTTGCATAAAAGTTATTTTCTCTCTTATCTATATTATGTCATGTAAAATCTAATTGTCCTTGATATTTTGAGTTCATTGTACTCAGAACACGTACTGTATCTTTCAGAATTCAAGTCCAATTACTGAAACTAAGCTGCAAAAACAGCTTGTTGCATTTTGCAACTTTCATTTGTAAGACCGATGCAGAATACATTGAACACATAACATAATTTGTGTCAGCTGTACCAATTTGCTTTTCAGAAACATGGCTGTCCGTACCACATTTACATTGTTTAATAGGGAGAAGCACAAAATTTTGGACACAGGTAAATGTTGTGTTTTTGTAATTAAAATGGTTTTAAAATAAGTCTTGGTGAGGGGCATCAAGGGATTACATTTCTGTCTTTGCCATGGCCATCTGATGAACTGAACCCTGGCCCTTGATTGGCTGAAGGCATCATGATGTAATGGTGCCTGGGCTGATGAGAGCGGACTGTTCATGTTTCAGGTAAAATAGCCGGATGGATAAAAGAGAAGTCTCCAAATCTCCAGTGTTCTCTGTTTACTCAAGAGTCGAACCTTGTAAGCTCTTTGTAAAGCTCTACTAGTGTCATCTCTCTCTCTCACTCACTAAGTAGCAAAGCGAGAGGAGGGGGAAAAGAGCATTTGTGTGTTTGTGTGTGTGTGTGGTAGAGCTCGGAGAGGGAAGGCTTCTGGCAGCTCATACCTTCACTGAGTAGTTCAGAGATATAGCACAGGACAGAGCAGGCAGGTAACGTTCTCTCTACAGTACGGGTCAGACATTGTCATGGCCTTTGTTTTGGACGCCGCACACTGCATGGGGGCCTACTACTGCCTCATTAGGACCAGATTCAAGCGGCGACGCAAGAAACGGTCAGAGCGCAAAGGTCAGTACTCTTCCTTTTAAAAAGGCCTGGTGTAGTCGGCAATCTGTGCACCGAAGAGTATTATCGTCTGCTAATACATTATCATATGATGTCATAAATGCTTTATTTTTCTAGAAAATTTAATTTTCAGGGTAGTTGATTTTTAAAAAAAAAAATTTATTTGTATTTTTATTTTATCAATACCAAGATTTTAGGCAAAAAAAAATATTCTTTGAATTGTTAAGAAGAGGTGTACGGTATATCTTGTATACATGTTCTGGTCTCAAATGGCAAGTTTTTTATCATTTTAAATCATGTTTTTACCTGCATTTTACTAGTTTATTTTTAAATCAGAAGTGCAAATATTCCATGTAGTCTTTCAATTAATTTGAGGTCATTAAAGTTGAATGCATTATGATTATAAACGAATTGGCAAAATGCTTTAAGATATTTTTAGATTGAGATTTTAGATTGATTCATATTGCAAGACATGTGTATTAGGCAACTACCCATCAAAGTTTTTTTTTTGTTTTTTTTTTTTCAAGAAAGAATTCACTTAAAAGATGGAAAATGTCATTCTAAACGGAGATAAAAAAAAAAAAAAGATTTATGCATTTCAATTTCATAAAATTACATCAAATTTAATTTAATAATCTTTAATAAATAAATAAATAAAAAATCTTAAAATAAAGTTTAAAACCAACATGAATACTGATATAGCATTCCAAGTACTTAAAACTAGATTTTTTTTTTTTTTTTTTTCAAAAGATATTTGGCATTGGTTTAGATAATGCATTTTTCAACTTTTTTTTTTTTTTTTCTATTCAGTTTTTGGGGCTTTTTGAGTGATACATTGAGGTGAACTCTAAACAAATGAGAAAGTAAGCTCAAAAATAGATTGCAATTACAAGTTAAGACAGATTACAATAAATGTAATGGATAGGCTTTCAAAGTAATTAGTGGGTATATTCAAAATAATTCAAAAAGTGTCTTTCTACACTAAAATTTTTAAGACTACCGCATTTCAATTTTGTAACAAAATTCCATCAAATTGAATTGTGTAATTAATAAATAGAAACATATTTTAAGATTTAATTACATTTTGTTAAACATTGCAACATTGCATTTGTTTTGAAATTGAAATAGTTAAATCTAAAAAATAAGATGAAATATATATTACATTTTTTATTAACTGATGGATCATCATGGTACCACACAAACAGAAAGAAGGAAGATTGCTTGCAAGTTTGTCGAGATGACTTTGTCTGAGCTTACAGAACATTTCACTAACCGTAATGGCATAGCTTTTCTCTTTAAATGTGATTTTAAGGGTTCTTTTATAAATTGAAATCTGAGAATGCCCTGGTAAAGTCATATTCCCTTTTTAGGTATAGGTTGATGAAATCTTATTTTAAAAGATAATTTTCTATTTGTACAGTCAGCAGAAGCACAAAAGTTAATTAACAGCTAATTGAGTCGGTAGGTAATGACATCAAAGTTTGTGAACGTTTCGGTTTGAGATCCAAATTTTTTTGATTATGGTAATTTCAGCTTCCCTGCCAAAAATCTTCCTTAAGGACTTTTGGAAAAAAAAATTTTTTTTTTTTTTTTTCTGTCTGGGTGATTTTGTGTTAAAACTGTCCTACTTGGGAAAGTGAATTACTGTTCAGTTGGGGGGGGGATTACTTCTATTACTGCTTGTGCCACAAATTGCATTTTGCAAATCGTCACAGCCCAAAAGCACAAGAAAACAAAACAGATGTTAACATGACTCTGTTCCAAAATCTACAGTTGCACGCTGTCTGCTACCTACATAGGCAGCTGGCCTCTGAGTCCACATTCACACTAATCCGGTTTTTTTAATTTATGAACTCTGTTTTCCTAATGTCCTATTTCTCAATTTTCTAAAGTTTTAGCTCCGTTTTCGGTAGAGGAAATCTGTGTTTTAGTGTGGATAAGGTGTGTAAACGTAGCAATGTACATTTAAATGAAAATGTATTTGGCTACATCCACACATCTCCATTTTCAGTTCCCTAACTTCTTCGTTTTCCAAGATATGCGGTAATGTAGGGTGTTTTCACAACATTACTTTTTCCAGCCTGATCTCATCAAAATTACATGACCGTGCAAACATTTTTGCAAAACATAATTACATGCTTCATTACATGTTTTACTGCAGTTTCCCCATGAAATGTCCAGTAGTGGGCGCCAAAAGCGAGTGAAATAGTGTCGTAAACAGACAAGGTTTTAAAGGTGAATGTTAGATGGATTTAATTAGAAAATGTTACTACCTAACCAAAAACTTTAACCTAAACCTAACCAGTAGTGTTCTAAAAACAAATGAGAGGTGAACAAAACAGATATCCTTACCCTTAAAGGGATAGTTCACCCAAAAATGTAAATTTTCTCATTATTTACTCACCCTCATGATATCCTAGATGTGTATGACTTTCTTTCTTCACCAGAACACATTTGAAGAAAAATAGAGAAATATCTTAGCTCAGTAGGTCCTTAAAATGCAAGTGAATGGAGATTTCTCTTCTGAAGCTCAAAAAATCACAGACAGTCATCATAAACATCATCCATATGACTCCAGCGGATAAATTAATGTCTTCTATAGCGACACGATCGCTTTTGGTGCAAAAAAAGATACATATTTAAGTACTTTTTTTTAACACTCTTAAATCATGCGGTATGCACATGTGACGTAAGCACATGATGACCTCTGTATCATGGCAATGTGAGAGACCGAGTGATCTCCACCCTCTCCTGAAGCTTACCTGAAGCGATGAAAAAAAAGTACTTAAATAATAATATGTTTTGCAACAAAAGTGATCATATTGCTTTAGAAGACATTAATTTAACTGCTGGAGTCGTATCGATTACGTTTATGCTGACTGTCTGTGATTTTTGGAGCTTCAAAAGAGAAATCTCCATTCACTTGAATTTTAAGGACCTACTGAGCTAAGATATTTCTCTATTTTTCTTCAAATGTGTTCTGGTGAAGAAAGTAAGTCATACACACCTGGGATATCATGAGGGTGAGTAAATAATGAGAGAATTTTCATTTCTGGGTGAACTATCCCTTAAACAAGCACCTAATAATACGTTTTCAAATGAAAATGTATTAGTGTGGACGTGGCCTTAGGAGGCAGCTCACTGGGTTTTGGAACAGAACTGTTTCTCCACCGGTTCAGAAGCAGGGTGAGCAATTCCACCCCTCAGTGGCACTCGTTTGGGTGTCGTACTCCAGCGGTGTGTGGATAAACCCAGGCAGAAGTGTGGTTGTAGCTGCTGAGGTGCGCATTTAGAGGTATTAGCCAAGCCCTCGCCATTTGGCTTTACATTCCGTGCTGTGTGCACTGAACTGAGACCTGTCATCCAAGCAAATCCTCCGCTGCTGAAGTTGCAGTTTCAGTGTGTCTTACACGCCCTAATGCTGCCTGCCAACTTAAGGCGGCTTTGTCAAACCCGTGAGTTTGTCTCCTCTTATCTGGGCACTGGTGCCGACGGAAGGCAGGAAAAACTGCATTTTCGTAACGTGATTTCTCTTAAGACGTCACCTTGTGCTCATGAAGCTGATTGGCATGAATTGTGTCAGTACAGTTTTAGCGTGACTGAATCTGACGTTTAGCTGGCTGTTGTTTGGAACTTTAGGGGCTTATCACTCATGGTTTCTGCCGCATTAGTCATAGTTGTGCTTTTAGGAAGTGGGATGGCCTTGAAAATCACAAACCTGATGTTGTCTGTGTTAAAGGTGTAAATCCCTCAAAAATAGAATTGTCATTATTTACTCACCCTAATATTGTTCCAAACCTGTATGCTGTTATATTTTCTGTGGAAGCCAAAATGAGAAATTTTGAACAATCTTTATGCCGGTTTTATCGTATAAAGACACAAAGACAAAATGGCATATCAGACTGTAGTCTTTTGACACAAATAGTTGTCAAATATAAAAACTAAATGAGCTTTCTTACCAGAACAGGTTTGTTGGCGTTTCTCAACACAAACTCCACTGTGATCGGCGGCGTGTTGTTTTGTCACATGACTCAGTGCGTCATAAGTTTAACCCTTTAAATGACAACCCAGAGTCTTCAGAACTGAGAATAGTCGGTTTAAATTAAATTATGCATAGTGTATATCGACGACAAAACACAATGTTTGCGCAGAAGTATGCTGTGTCGCACGAGGTTAATGTTCGGTAAGATTGTCAGTGAATAAGTTACATTTCAGTATGTTTCCCTCACAAAGCTGTCGTATTGCATTAGAAAGACTTGGAATATAACGCACATGTATTATGGACTAGTTTTATGTTTGTTTGTTTTTTTCATTTTGGAGCTTGACAGACATGGAACTGTCATTGTATTGGAAGAGTGAAAAAAGTTATCTTATACACCCATGTCATTTAAACCCTCCCCGATGGGCTGCTGATGACACGTACTGGAGATTTCTGCCCAGCCAGCAGACTGGAGGAAATGAGGCTTCTCTGATGGAGTGAATGGATCGTGCACTGTCTGATTATCATGCATCTGGGGAAGATCACCTAGCTTGCCTTACTTTATTATGATATGCTGTATGAATATGCACAGCAACTTTACTGTGAAGAACAAAGACAAATCTCTCTTAAGGCCAGAAACTTGCTTCATGCATTGCAAGTGTGCCGTGTTGAACATGCATAATGTGCACGCTTGCGTTGTTTTGGTGGTAACAAACCTCTGTGTATGCCATTTAAACATTTTGTTATTATTCTGGTAACTAGTTATAATCATGTTGATATTTTAACTAACTTGCTCGTCAAGATTATCTTTAAACTGTTGCTCCACTCCACCATGACAGTAGTTAACCTGAAAGAGAAAACTGACTGTAGAAATACACCTTGCTTTATCCCTAAAGGGATACTGCCGGTTTAAGTAATACATTACATTTGACTATTCATTGCTTATCTATTAAATTATTATAGTAAACTGAAATTCTGTTGTGTATACGTGACATGTTGTGGTGTGGTGGTACAGTGCCAAACCACTCTGGTCTGAGTGGAATGTTAGCGCTCACTTTTGGGAACAAATGTCTGTGTATTAACTATTCATCATGACAAATGGTGCAAAGTAAACCCACTTTGCTGATTACGAACTGTTTGAAACTCTTGCCACTAGAAGACAGATGCAATCACCGTGCCGTTGCACTCAAGTCTGAGAATTAGTCGGTAACACCAGCATGACATTACAACAGGATAATTAGCTTTGATCAGTATGTGGTGCTGGAGTAATTGTGAGGAAGAGTGTTTTGTTCAGTGGTGGGAGTGTGTATGTGTGTGTGGAGACAGTAAGTGAGCTGATCTCAGAGGAGGCAGAGATACTGTATGCTGAAGTCATCGCTCCATCTCTCAGGCTCATTATCTGCAGGTTTGCAGTCTCAATGACTGCTAATGTTTCCTAAATATTTCTTAAACAAGCTGCACGCTCACATCTGACTCTTGACAACTGCCAATGCTGAGCTCTCGTAGACCCGCTCTCTCCTTCCACTTGTGCTTTCTTACATTTTTTCATTCTCTCTGCTGTTCATTCTTTTTTGTTTTCATTTTGTCAATTTGTTCATTCTCTCCCTATCTTCATTTTTTTTGTTCATTCTTTTTTCTTCCTTTTGCTTTCTTTTTCTTTTTAAGTATTTTAAAATACGTTTGTGCATTCTTTCGTTTCTTTCAATTGTTTATTTTTGTTTTATTTTGTTTGTTCGTTCATTTTTATCTTTTGTTTGTTTATTTTTAGTATTATTTTAATTGTTCGTTTGTGCGTGCATTCATTTTTGTTCATTCTGTTTTTGTTTTCCTTTTCTTTCTCTCTTTTTTGTTTGTTTTATTTGAATTGTTTTTCATTTATTTGGTTTTTTCTTTATTTCTTTCATTTGTTTATTTTTTGTTTTAATTTGTTTTTGTTCATTTTTTTTCTTTTGTTCATTCTTTCCCTTGATGCTTTTTATCTTTTTCTTTTTCCTTTTTTTTCATTTTAATTGTTTGTTTGTTTATTCATTTTATTCAGTCTTGTTTATTTTCTTTTTGCTTTTTTCTCTTTCATTTGTGCTTTCTTCGATCTTCATTCTTTTTTTCTTTTGCTTTTTTTTTCTATTTAGTTTTTGTTGGTAACTTGTCGGTTTTGTCTTTGTTCTTCCATTCAGTTTTTTTGTTCCTTGTTTCATACATTTATTCTCTTTTGGTCCTCTGTCATTGTTTCCTTCTCTTTTGTTAATTTTTTCATTCGTTTGTTCCTTTCTTTCCATCTTTGTCATTGAGTTGATGGGAAAACAGGTGAGGTTATCTTGACAGTACTAGCACACAAGTCTTTTCCTTGAGAATTATCCTGTCTGTCTGTCTGTCTATCCACCTTATCAACTTTGATGTTTTTGATGCTCAGATCTACTGCCTGTCCATCAGTGTTACCTTCAGTTCTGCTAATAACCCATCCACTGGTGAAAAATTCAGCGGCTAATCCACTCAGGCGTACAAACACACTCATACACACGCAGCCTTCCCCTTGTGAATATTGGAGTAACTGACCTGGCCTTGAATTAGAAATACAGTGATAGTCATCTGTTGTGAGTAGCGGGGCCGCTGAGGCGAGGAGAATAGGCAGGGACGGAGACGAGCTGAGAGTGAGAGACAGATGAGAAAAGATAGGATGATACATAGTGCTGAGGACAGCAAACTTTCCCTGCCTGTCCAGTGTAGCTTGAGAGAGCTGAGGATTAATCATACACACACACACACACACACACACACACACACACACACAGAGCTCTTTTTTTCACAGCTGTATAAAAGTTCAATGGCCTAATCTGTGTTCATAACCAAGATTTTGAAGCAGTTTGTCATGCTTCAAGATGCCATGTTTTACAGCATTACACAGTTAGCCTCTGCTGGTAAATGTTGTAACTGCACCATCTGGACCCAAAAAGCATCTTTGAATGAATGAACATTACATTTATACAGCGCTTTTCTGACACTACACTCAAAGCACTTTACACAGTGAACAGGGGACTCTCCTCAACCACCACCAGTGTGCAGCATCCACCTGGATGATGCAACAGCAGCCATAGTACACTCACCACACACCGGCTATTGGTGGAGAGGAGAGAGTAGAGTGATTGAGCCAGTTAATGGATAAGGTCCAATGGGGGAATTTGGCCAGGACACCAGGGTTACACCCCCTACTCTTTTCGAGAAGTGTCCTGGGATTTTTAATGACCACAGAGAGTCAGGACCTCAGTTTAACGTCTCATACGAAGGCTGGTGCCTTTTTACAGTATAGTGTCTCCATAACTATACTGGGGCATTAAGACCTACACAGTCCGCAGGGTGAGTATCCCCTGCTAGTCTCCCTAATATCTCTTCTTGCAGCAACCTTAGTTTTCCCAGGAGGTCTCCCATCCAGGTACTGACCAGGCTCAGCCCTGCTTAGGTTCAGTAGGCAACCAGTCTTGAGCTACAGGGTGATATGGCTGCTGGCCATATCTTTCTCCATTGAAGGCAATTCAAAATTAGTCATTTATTCTGACGATATATGGGGGATGTGTAGTGAAGCCATTATCTGTATTTGTTACTATGGCAAAATTATCTGTATCTGCATTCGGATAGAACCAGGTGTGATGGGGCTTGAATCGCAAGTCAAAACCAAATGAAACACCCATTTTTAAATGTAACTCCTGTTACATTTATAGTTTCTGTAAATACAAGATGCCTTGTATATGCCAAGTCATAAATTATAATATTAATAATATTATAATTATAATTATTATTAGATTTTATATTATTCTTTAATAAAATTACTGTTTTATTCTTTCTTTTTTTTACCAGATAAAGCTAAATATGTAGGCTACATTAACTGAATATTTTGTTAACTGTGGCTTCTCATTATATTTTTGACATTAATATCTGCTGAAACAGAATTTTCATATGTTCGTTTTCGTTTTTGTCTGTGCATGTATATGAATGTTATTCTGGAGGCACGAGGTCTCAAACATTTGTGAATTATCAAGCACACATTTTGCAGCGAATAATAAGTACAAATACAAACATTAAAAGAAATGAGAATAAGTCAGTATTGTCTGCAAATAGGTGAAAGCCCGTAAGTCTATCAGGAAGTTTTATGATATGATACGATACACCCGAGGCACGTATTTTAATGTAGAGGACGTCAATATTTAGTTTAATTATGTGTGAAGAATTCGAGAAATACAGTGAAATAAATTGCTAGAGTGAGCCTCATTTTTCCTGAAGAGAATAGCGGAAAGAATGAGCATGTTTTAATTTCTCTGTATCACGTTTGGAGGAATATTCTGAATAGATGTAGGGATTATTTTTTATTTTTATTTTATTTTTATTTTTTTGAGAGTATTAACCAGATAATTACCTTAATTGGTGATGTAGATGTTCATATGACATTCAGAAGGTTTAAACTTAAGTAATATTGGCTTCAGTTCACAGACATAAGTTTCTATATTTTGGATTAATTCGTTATCCGTTTTGGAGTCATTATTCGTGCCTTTCCAAATAAGGTATTTGCCTTTGGGCATATCCCTAGTGTGTGTGCATTTTTTTTTATTTTTTTTTATTCCAAGCTTCATATAAATTGCAAATATATTATTATAGTTTATTACATGGCCCTCTGGAATACTTGATTCTGAAAGGTCATTTGCGCCATCCAGCGTTCTGGTATTTCTGAAATGATTGCACGTCCAGTCAAAAAGGGAAATCCGACTAGTCATCCGGGTATTGCGAGTCATCTTTCCTACTTCTCGTGTCTCTCTGCAATCTCTACAAGTTATCTTATCAAATAATTTCAACAGAATTTCAGCATTTTGTGTCCATTTATTATTTATTTGGCAAGTATTTGTGTAATCCACAGAATGTGAGCAGTCAGAGAGTCATTTTCTCTAGGTAAACACTTACAAGTTAATCAAAACTCAAACTTGAGATGGAATTTCAGTGTTTCTGGAGACTGCACAATGTCTTCTCATTTCAATGCAAAACAATATTTCATGTCCATTTATCTGAGGGGTAGTAGTGACATTGTACAGGCTAACCAGCTTCTCTGGGTTTATTTTGCTAAAACAACTTACTGACTGTGCATTATCACAAATGTTGTTAAAATAAAGGAAATATTTTGCCAATGACTGATTGAAGCTTGCAATGACTTTCTTTCTTTCATTTATTTGTTCTTTCGTTCATTTCTCCCCCCCGAATTGCAAAAGGTTTGCTTTTGTCCAGATCATGCAGACCTTGTTTATTCTCTTTCATGGAGGGTCCGTCATGGTCTGGGGCGGTGTGTCACAGCATCATCAGACTGAGCTTGTTGTCATTGCAGGCAATCTCAACACTGTGCGTTACAGGGAAGACATCCTCCTCCCTCATGTGGTACCCTTCCTGCAGGCTCATCCTGATATGACCCTCCAGCATGACAATGCCACCAGCCATACTGCTCGTTCTGTGTGTGATTTCCTGCAAGATAGGAATGTCAGTGTTCTGCCATGACCAGCGAAGAGCCCGGATCTCAATCCCATTGAGCACATCTGGGACCTGTTGGATCGGAGGGTGAGGGCTAGGGCCATTCCTCCCAGAAATGTCTGGGAACTTACAAGTGCCTTGGTGGAAGAGTGGGGTAATCTGGTGCAGTCCATGAGGAGGAGATGCACTGCAGTACTTAATGCAGCTGGAGGCCAGATACTGACTGTATCTGGAGGCCAGATACCCCCCCCCCACCCCCCTTTGATCAGGGACACATTATTCCATTTCTGTTAGTCACATGTCTGTGAAACTTGTTCAGTTTATGTCTTAGTTGTTGAATCTTTTTATGTTCATACAAATATTTACACATGTTAAGTTTGCTGAAAATAAAAGCAGTTGAAAGTGAGTTGACGTTTCTTTTTTTGGTGAGTTTATGTGATTTTACATTTTCCCTACCTGCTGCATTTCACATTACAGCTCAAGAAAGTTGGTAGTGACTTGGGATTGTGCTCGTTCTTGTGGTGCCATCAGCCAATTAGAGTTGTCATTACATGATTTTCCTGTAATGAGTCACATGGCATTTACAGCTCAAGTGATTGGCTCAAAAAAATCTTAAACCATGTTTACATGAGCAAAGATGGCAGAATTCAGAACTCACGTGTCAGCCATTGAGTTGGATGAGAATGCTAACAGATTGCTCTCTCTGGGTACACCCAGAGAAAAACCCTAGCAACTACACAGGACACCCTAGCAACCATCTAGAAATCCCTGACAACCACCCAGTACACCTTAGCAATGTGGCAACGAGTTTGTATAGGTCAATGCCAAAAATGTGGTTTGTCTATTATTGTTAATAAGCACACATTCCAATTACATATTTCATTGTGAGTTGTTGTAGTGTTAGTATTTATAAGTAAGGCACCTGTATCTGTATGTAAGGCACTTTTTTGGGGGTTTTTTTTTTTTTTTTTTAAAAGCTTTTTTGGAACAGTATATTGTAAAAGTTATATTTGAGTTGAAATGGGGTCTTTAATAGGAGCTTATGTGGGCCGTGGTCTCTCGTGTTGGTCTTCTAGTGAGTTACGAGTTGTTTGCAGGTACATGTCTGGCAGCTGATGATTACAGCAGTCTCATTCATCAAGCCTCTGATATTAGGAGCCACTTTATCAAAGTGTCTTGTCGCAAGCTTTTGTGCAGGAACTCTTAAATGTGTCTGTGATCTAAAAAAAACCTGTAATTTGCGGCGAGGTGAAAATGAGTGGTGGCAGACTCATTCAGATCTGTTATTGGTCATTAAAATGCTGAAATTCAATAATGGAGCTCGATATTCTCTGCAGTGCATGGTTGCCATGGTGCCAGTCTACTGGAGGGGGGTTGACTGCTCGCAGGGCGCTCTGAGGTGGCTACGCTCGTGTTCCCAACATGCCCAGCCTATCCGTTCTAATCAGGTAGAGCGACAGCCCGCCACATCTGTGGGGACCCCTTTCCATTAAGTGCCCGGCCGCCCAGTGCCCGCCGCACGTGTAGGCCATTAAGGATCGTTACCTGGGAGCAGATAGCAGAATCTGTGTTGGGGGAAAGACTGGATGAGTTGGAGAACACCTGCAGGATTCTATCAGAAACTACTGTGGGCAAACATGATGGATGAACGTGTCCAATAATTAAAGGGATCACATTCTACATTTGTAGAATTAAATTTTTCCAGAAGTCCACTTATGTTAGTTAAGGTTTCTTGCACCAGAAACGGTCAAAGTTTACTCAAAGGGATAGTTCACCATAAAATGACAATTCTGTCATTATTTACTCACCCACATGTTGTTTTAAACCCATTTGACTGACTTCTGTGAAACACAGAAGGACATGTTAACCAGCATGTTACAGCTTTAGTCACCATTCACTTTAATTGTATGGAGGAAAAAACAGTCAGCATTCTTCAAAATTTCTCCTTGTTTTCCAGAAGTCAGTCATACAGGTTTGAGGTGAGTGAATTATATAATTAATTCATAATTTACGTTACAAATGTTTTTACTATTTTTATTTAATAAATTAAGTCATTTTCATCAAAACAACTGTGGAAGAAAGAAAATTGAGGCCCATTTTTAGGATTAAGATTTTTTTTTTTTTATTATTATGACCTTTGAAAACAAATTCAATATTTTTTTGCTGTTTCTCTCCCTCTCTAGTTGGTAAAAATAAATTAAATAAGTTACAGTTTACCTAATTTAATACATTTACTTAAAAGGATAGTTCACCCAAAAATGAAAATTCTCATGATTTACTCACCCTCATGCCATCCCAGATGTGGATGACTTTCTTTAATCTGCTGAACACAAACAAAGATTTTTAGAAGAATTTCTCAGCTCTGTAGGTCCATACAATGCAAATGATTGGGTGCCAAAATTTTGAAGCTCCAAAATCCACATAAGGGCAACGTAAAAGTACTCTAGAAGACTCAAGTGGTTAAATCCATGTCTTTTGAAGTGATATGATAGGTGTGAGTGAGAAACAGATCAATATTTAAGTCTTTTTCCTTCACTTTCACTTTCTCCTCGCCCTGTTTTGGGGGATTCAGGGGGGATGCCCCCTACTGGGCAGGGAGGAGAATTCATGATAAAAAAATGACTTAAAAATGTATTTCATTAAAACAACTGTGGAAGATAAAAAGAAAAATGAGGCCCATTTTTAGGGCAGTTGAGATTTTTTTTTCCATTATAACATTTGAAAAAAAAAAAAAATGAGCATTTTGTTGTCATTTACTCACCCTCTTGTTGGTAAAAACTGTATGACTTCTGTGGAACACAAACTCTGAAAAATCTGCTTATTTAAAAAATCTGACAAAGCAGTAAAACAGGGTTTACATGAGATTGGAAGTAATTGAATGATTCTCTGCTTTTGACGTCAAACCTGAAAGAGTCATGCTTGCATCATATGCGTATTTGGATAAGCCAGTAAGAACACGGGTAAGGCCCTTTTTTGCAGCTGAAAATGCCAGGCGGTCTTCTGAAAATGCCCAGCTGGGAGCGCTTGAGAGCGCTTTGGAGGCGCAGCGTTTTTTCAGCTGAGATACTTTGGTTGCTATGATACGGAAGTAATATGTTGCAAGTACATAATTTCGCAGATAGTTTGTGTTATCAACAAGTACTGATTGTAAAAATGTAGGCACAAGGAAGAGTAATGCTCTGGATGAAGGGAAGGCATGAAGCATTATTTTTTCTTTCAGTATTGTGGTAGTCCGGGAATGTCATCTGGTACAGACATGCATACTCGGAGACCAGCAACCATCTCCTCCATTTTTGTTCAGTCGTTGTACAATTAGGATGTGACAGTTGGTCGGTGTGGTATTTGTCCCGCCCCTCCTCCACTGTGGATGGACGGTTGGGTAAAAAGTGACAGTGACGAGCGCTGCGTTTTACCCAAAGTTGAAAATTTTTCAACTCTCGGTGACCAGAAAAAAATGCCAAGCGCACAGTGCTCAGCGTGGAATAGACGCTCAGCACCTCTTCACGCTGCTGGCTTTTTAAATACGTGGCGCTCCCATTGCAAACAATTGAAAATATGCTGGCCTCAGAAAAAAAAACGCTTTGGTGGACACACGGCCTAAGGTGTTTACATGCAATGTGAAATTGGGGTAATGGGCAAAAATCTACCCCTTTCGATCGGTTTATACGGTTCTCATATAGTGTTCTTACACCGATAAAGAAAAGACGCTTAATGCATTTACATGAACACACACGTTGTCGGCTTATTAAGCATAATCGGTGTATAAACGTGCAAAACGTACATTTCTTTGAAAAATATCCTATTTGGGAACACCTAAACATTTTACCTAACGATTTAACTAATGGCAACTTGAGCAAAGCTAAACTTCATTAGTGCTTTGCATTTATCTTTTCCACCTTTTCCAGACAAAGTGAGGAAGGCAGATGGAGAGACTGAGAACGTATTGACGTTTTTCTGAAATATAGGTCTGGGACCCTAATAGAGGTGGATGCTCCTTTATTTAGGGAAGGGCCCTCATTTCTTCTTGCCTTTGTTGTAGGTAGTGGATCTATCCATCTGTGTTAGGACACGCAGAGGCTGCCATGATGGGTTTTGTGTGCTGAACTTTTGCACGTCTTATATCCCTCTCCATTAGCTCAGCCCATTCATCTACGTCCACTCTCCCGCTCTCTTTCTGTCTTTTACATGTTCACCCGCTCTAACATGATTACTTTTTCTCTAGACAGCCTTTTGACTTCCTGCAGGTATTGGCAATGTTAGAGTCCCCTCACAGGCATGCTTGCAGGATGAATTTGCAGACTGTTAGCATTTTTAATTTTTTTTTAATGCCAAGACATGGCACTTTAAAAAGTTTGTTTTTAGCGACCCGTCCAGTCCGACAGAACAACATTGACACAACAACCAATGGTGTGAGTTGGGGGTGGGACTGTCTGTTTATTTGATCTGTGGCAGACAGGGGGTGTATTCAGCAGGCAGTTTGAAAATTATGTTTCGTTTTGCAATACCATTTAGTGGCGCTAATGGCACAGAAATTACACATTTCAGCTTTAAGACAAATTTTTCTTTTGTTTTTGTAAACTTTAAGATTGAAGTTTGAACAGACAGCACACTGGAGGTTAAGTCATTCACTAAATAGGGAGCAAGTGAACAAGGGGACATACTATAGCTTCTATGCAGCTAAGTGCATTCAATCCTAAAATCTGACCAAATGTTCAGTTTCAGATTGCAGAGAATGTTTGGACTAGTGGTCGACCGATATATTGCAGAGGCCGATAAATCAGCTGTTATCCTAATAATACATTTTCCTGTTTGGCCAATTTGTTTCTTGAGGGCGGCAAAAATCGCCTGCTTGCATGTTCGTTTTGTTGTTACATGCCATTGTGTTACTATAATAATAGACAACACAGTCTCATTTAAACAGTCCACATATCAGAGCCGCAGCAGATGCGTTTGAGCTCATAATGTTTAAGTGCTCGCCTGTTTCATTCTCCCTCTCTCCTCTACAGTTCCCTGTAACATTTAACTGTTTTGTCTAATGATAAAAAGTTAAATATCAATAAAACTAATATCATATACAGTTTTCATATACACGCATATCACGTTTAAACAGATGTAATAAACCAACCTCACAAAACTTGACCAGAACCAGCATCCTGTGGAGCACTCATTTATTTACTTCTAAAGCACATATTCTTTCAGTCTCTCCTCAACAGCTCCCTGTAACTTTTCTAATGATAAAAGGCAAATATCAATAAAACTTCTATTATATACAGTTTGCAAATATGCAGATATCTCGTTTAAACAGATGTAATTCACGAACCTCATGAAAATCCAGCATTTTCTTCCCGTCGAGCGCTCCTCTAATATCTTCCTCTGAAGCGCGTATCCCATCAGCCAGAATCAAAAACTTCAGGATCAAAAGTTCTTCTGATTCACAAATCATGACGGTCACTCTGTGACAATTCAAGCAGGCGATCCAGGCCGTTTAAACAGTCAGGAGATTGCTGCTCGTGCTGGATCCGCATGAGCGCGTGATTACAACTTCAAAGTAAAAGCACTTCACGTGTGCTGTAAGTAAATGTCTTATTCACTATGCACTGTATGTACAAATTGGTTTGATTCGGTATTTTTGGAGAAAATGAGATTGCTAACGTTGACATGCCATCCATGGTTGCTGGACTACTGTGTGTACCGTTATTTCCTTCTTCCTAATATATTAACAGTTTCTTTGTGTGCAAATAAATTACTAAAATTTGATGAATAAACAGAAATCAGAAGAAACTGCTATCTACCATTTTAAATACAATATTATTTGTTTATATTCTTTTTTTACAAAGTTAAAGTTTTTGTGTGAAATTGAGTAAATATAGTGCTAAGAGTTTATATATATATATATATATATATATATATATATATATATATATATACAGTGTATATATGTGTGTGTGTGTATATATATATATATATATATATATATATATATATATATATATACAGGTGCATCTCAATAAATTAGAATGTCGTGGAAAAGTTCATTTATTTCAGTAATTCAACTCAAATTGTGAAACTCGTGTATTAAATAAATTCAATGCACACAAACTGAAGTAGTTTAAGTCTTTGGTTCTTTTAATTGTGATGATTTTGGCTCACATTTAACAAAAACCCACCAATTCACTATCTCAAAAAATTAGAATATGGTGACATGTCAATCAGCTAATCAACTCAAAACACCTGCAAAGTTTTCCTGAGCCTTCAAAATGGTCTCTCAGTTTGGTTCACTAGGCTACACAATCATGGGGAAGACTGCTGATCTGACAGTTGTCCAGAAGACAATCATTGACACCCTTCACAAGGAGGGTAAGCCACAAACATTCATTGCCAAAGAAGCTGGCTGTTCACAGAGTGCTGTATCCAAGCATGTTAACAGAAAGTTGAGTGGAAGGAAAAAGTGTGGAAGAAAAAGATGCACAACCAACCGAGAGAACCGCAGCCTTATGAGAATTGTCAAGCAAAATCGATTCAAGAATTTGGGTGAACTTCACAAGGAATGGACTGAGGCTGGGGTCAAGGCATTAAGAGCCACCACACACAGACGTGTCAAGGAATTTGGCTACAGTTGTTGTATTCCTCTTGTTAAGCCACTCCTGAACCACAGACAACGTCAGAGGCGTCTTACCTGGGCTAAGGAGGAGAAGAACTGGACTGTTGCCCAGTGGTCCAAAGTTCTCTTTTCAGATGAGAGCAAGTTTTGTATTTCATTTGGAAACCAAGACCTAGAGTCTGGAGGAAGGGTGGAGAAGCTCATAGCCCAAGTTGCTTGAAGTCCAGTGTTAAGTTTCCACGGTCTGTGATGATTTGGGGTGCAATGTCATCTGCTGGTGTTGGTCCATTGTGTTTTTTGAAAACCAAAGTCACTGCACCCATTTACCAAGAAATTTTGGAGCACTTCATGCTTCCTTCTGCTCACCAGCTTTTTAAAGATGCTGATTTCATTTTCAAGCAAGATTTGGCACCTGCCCACACTGCCAAAAGCACCAAAAGTTGGTTAAATGACCATGGTGTTGGTGTGCTTGACTGGCCAGCAAACTCACCAGACCTGAACCCCATAGAGAATCTATGGGGTATTGTCAAGAGGAAAATGAGAAACAAGAGACCAAAAAATGCAGATGAGCTGAAGGCCACTGTCAAAGAAACCTGGGCTTCCGTACCACCTCAGCAGTGCCACAAACTGATCACCTCCATGCCGCGCCGAATTGAGGCAGTAATTAAAGCAAAAGGAGCCCCTACTAAGTATTGAGTACATATACAATAAATGAACATACTTTCCAGAAGGCCAACAATTCACTAAAAACGTTTTTTTATTGGTCTTATGATGTATTCTAATTTTTTGAGATAGTGAATTGGTGGGTTTTTGTTAAATGTGAGCCAAAATCATCACAATTAAAAGAACCAAAGACTTAAACTACTTCAGTCTGTGTGCATTGAATTTATTTAATACAGGAGTTTCACAATTTGAGTTGAATTACTGAAAAAAATGAACTTTTCCACGACATTCTAATTTATTGAGATGCACCTGTATATATATATATTAGCAATTTTATGTTAATGTTTATATATATATATATATATATATATATATATATATATATATATATATATATATTTTTTTTTTTTTAGCAATTTTATGTTAATGTTATTTACTATATTAAATTGTGTGAAATAGCGGCATTGTATCAGCCTGTCGGCTTTCTCTGGATATCGGCGTCAGCCATTAAAAAACCCATATCGGTTTGGACCACTCAGCATGTTTGGCAGACATGGGACAATGGCAATTAGTACATAGATTCAGAATTATATAATGCAAAATTGTATTTTAACATGGTTGGCAGTGATTGGATGATGCTGGCCATTACTTTGAATCAGAATTGTTTATTCAACTTTATAGAAAATCAGCTGTAATGTCCATAACCTCTCAAAAACCTGAATAACCAACACTCCTGGAAAGATAACAATTTGATGAAACAAATCCGACTTTCTGTAGCTTGGTATTTAAAATTTCACAATGTAGTCTTGCTGTCCACATAGTGGACATCAATTTTTAGGAAAACTATTTGCTCTAGAATTAAATTTTTTTTATTATTATTATTTTGCTTGTTTATTAGGTGCTAATAGTTACAAACAAAAAAGGGAAATGGAAAATGCACGGTCACGCAGTGGTCTCAGGAGGTTAAAGGAATAGTTGACCCAAATATGAAAATTCTCTTAATATTTACTTGCCTTGATACCATCCCAGATGTGTATGACTTACTTTCTTCTGAACAATACAAATGAAAATCTTTAGAAGAATATCTCAGCTTTGTAGTTCCATACAATGCAAGTGAATGGTGACCAAAACCTTGAAGCATCAAAAATCACAAAGGCAGCATAAAAGTAATCCATACGACTCCAGTGGTTTAATCCATGTTTTCTAAAGCAGTCCAGTGGATTATGGATGAGAACAGACCAAAATATAACTCATTTTTCACAATAAATCTTGATATAAGCAGGGTCCTTGATTAACATGATTTCAAGCTCGATTACACTTTCTAGCACTCTTCGCATGTGTCAAGATTTAGGAAGTGTGATTGAGCTTGAAATCATGATGGTGCCTAGAGACTGCAATGCCAATATGTACAGTGAAAAAGGACTTAAATATTGATCTGTTTATTACCCACACCTATCATATCACTTCTGAAGACATGGATTAAACCACTTGATTCATATAGATTACTTTTTTTGCTGCTTTATGTGCTTTTTGGAGCTTCAAAGTTGTGGTCACCATTCACTTGCATTGTACAGACCTACAAAGCTCAGATATCAGCTAATATCTTCTAAAAAAAAAAAAAAAAGAAAAGAAATTTAATTGTGTTCTGCAGAAGAAAGAAAATCACACATCTGGGATGGCATAAGGGTGAGTAAATGTTGAGAGAATTTTCATTTTTGAGTGAACTATTCCTTTAACACTATTCTTTTGCTGCATTGCGAGCACCAGTATTTCCTCAGATGATATGCAAATCTAGTAGATTATTTTTGTTCAAGGCCTTCACGGACATCCTTTCTCTGATTTGAAGTTGTATGTTCAGTCTTCATTGTATATGCAACAAGAAAGAAGAAATATATTGAATGCAGGACCTTGATAAAACGATTTTATCCTCTTGTTTGTCCCTTTGCGTAGGACAAGGCCATACAAAATCAAGGCTACTGAATACAACCTATAAAATCAAGGCTGCTGGATACTATCAACAAATTACAAATTCAAGGTCACTGGAGTTGATATAACAGAATGAGTAATCTGAATCACACTTTTTATTTTTATTTTTTTCTGCAACGTTTGGAAGCAATAACTTTTCTTTGTTTCCTCTTTTTAATTGTGTTATTTTAATAGAGTTTCATTAAATGGCGGTCGTTCTCATCACTGTATGAAGGACATTGAACATCTACATTCACAGCTGCCTTTTTCTACTCTGTGTTATGGCCAAACTGTCTAAAAAGCTTCTCAACTTGAAAAGGGAACTGTGTATTGGCCTTCACCAGTATCCACAACACATGGACTTCCTGTCTCCTGTCAATCTTTACCTGCAGTCTAAGGTGGCGTTCTCTTTTGAAGCTTTGAAAACAGTCAGCATAAACGTCATTGATACGACTCAAGCAGTTAAATTACTGTTTCCTAAAGCAGCGTTTCTCAACTGGTGGGTCGCAGCCCAAAAGTGGGTGGCAGGTCTAATCGGACTGGGTCGCAGATAGCAGGGAAAGAACATGCCATGGTTCTCCCATTGAAAATTTTTGCCGGCCGCCCAAGTGAAATTTAGGGCTGCTGAGTCAAATTTAATGATTTAACACATTACATGCACTAAAGGCTTCTTATCTGCAATGCAATATTTTTGCTGTGCGATGAAGCTTGGTTTTCGTGTGAGTGTCACGGAAGGAACCACTCCGTTCACGCCAAAGATGTGCTCTGTGTCTCTGCATGTCTGCTCAAAATCTCTGGTACGCACGCGCATCAACCGGGCTTTCCTCGATATTTAAAGGCTTGATATTAAAAACTGATTTGACACATTTTCATTGAGATTTTTCTAGTTTAAATAGCTATGGAGAAAGTCAAACCTCACAAACAGTAGACAGCCCTGACACTAGAAACAGCAGTGAGGTGGAACAGAACAACACTGTGCTATGCACCAGAAAATATATATATATTTTTTTAAATTGCACATCAATCTTCATGATTTTACAGTAGTAAAAGTAACTGATATTTTGACAAAAATGTTAGGTAGCATATATTATACCTTTTGTATCTATTATATTTTTATTACAACAGTGGCAGTTTTATTTAAGGTTTCTAAATATGATTTGGCTACTAATTTTTTTCATAAATTCTATAATTTATTGTCATTATTATTTAAAATAGTAGCTACATTGACCTTACCATGGTAATGGGAAGCCATCTGGTCTTACCTGTGCTTATATGGTATTGCACTGTGAACATAAGGGAAAGTACATAAAGGGCTTTAAAGCCTGGACCTCCAAGACTTATAGGCAAATTATGAACAAAGTTTTCCTCTTGTGTAATATTTTCTATTTGAATGATGTTTGAAATTAGGAAATAAACTGGAAAATAAATATAATAGGCTCATAAAAATAAATAGGCTCATCAACTTTTAGAAGAGGGGAGAGAAAACATTTGGTATCTTTTGTTATTGACATCAACAACACAAGTAATGGCACTTGATACATGCTATTATACTTGAAAACCATAAATGAAACTATGCAAGATGCTACATACAGGTTGTTGTTTTTTTTTCTATGGTGGGTCGACACATTATGTCCAATGTAAAATCTGGGCACCTAAGCAAAACCAGTTGAGAACCACCGTTCTAAAGTGATACGATCATTTTTGATGCGAAAAAAGATCAATATTTAAGTACTTTTTAACTATAATCCAATGCTTCCGGTAAGCTTCACGAGAGGGTGTAGTCCATGCTGTGTCTCGTGTGAAGTATTTGCGTTGCAATGATACCGACCTAATCTCACGTTCTCCTCTTGGTTGAGACATCCAGGATAAGCACACAAACGCAACATTGTGAGTAAAGAAACAGATAATTACAGATCTAAACCAAAACCAACCAAGCAACTGTACAGCGTTCCTCCTCCTCACTTGTAAACAGCGCTGCTCTTCTGGCTGTGACTCATGTGCATCAGTTCTCACGTGTTTCAAATGCCAATACGATTATGTCACATGCACGTACCGCTGCTGACCGGAAGCATGATTTAGAGTTTTAAAAAAAAAAAGTATATAAATATTTATCTTTTTCGCACCAAAAGCGATCGTGTCGCTTTAGAAGACATTAATTTAACAGCTTGTGTTGTATGGATGGCGTTTATGCTGAATGTCTTTGATTTTTGGAGATTCAAAAGGGAAATCTCCATTCACTTGCATTCTAAGGACCTACTGAGCTAAGACTTTTTCTTTAAATGTGTTCTGGTGAAGGAAGAAATTCATACACACCTGGGATATCATGAGGGTGAGTAAATAATGAGATAATTTTCAGTTTTGGATGAACTATCCTTTTAAGTTAATGCGCTAGGCAGAGCACCCCCCCCCCCCCCCCCCATTTGGATGGAAACCCAGCTAGTGTTTGAATTAAACAAACTAGGGTTTTTTTTTTCTCTTAGTTTTAATATTTTAGTGGCAGAGCTTTAATTTTCGTGCTGACAGCATGCTGTCAGACAGTTTGCACTGTAAAACTCTCAGAAAAGTTGCATCTGTAAATTATTTTCATTTAAAACACACATTCAGGTGGACATCTTTAGCAGGTGCAGTATAACATATGCTGTTTTTCTGAGCATCCTGTCACAACCATTGTGCTTCTAAGACGCCGTGTCTAATTACAAAAAGTTCAACTGTCTTGAGACCCCTGCTTTCTGTTCCATTTAGTTACACTCCTAGGTTTTTTTGAACTCAAGAACATGCATTATGTAAACTTGGGTAAACGGTGAGTTGCTGTACTATGCAACGTCCATCTGGCGTATGTTTACATTGACCAACCATTTTAAAAAAAGAGCACATCTTTGATTTTTAATGGGAATGACAACAAGGCTGTGAGGGATATTCTTACCATCTCTTCAATTGGCTGTACTGCAGTTTAAAGTGTTTTTGGATCATTCCGCAGACAAAATATTGATAAAATATCTGTCCAAGAACATTCAGTATACCAAGAACTCCAGACAACATGAGTTGTGGAAAATCAGATGTGATCTAGGAGCTTATTACTGTTCGTGCCATTGAAGTCTATCCCTCACAGCCTTGTTGTCCTATTAAAAATCAAAGATGGTGCTTGCGTGAATAAGGTCTATAGACATGAGGTTTTCGGCATGTGGACAAACCTGTAGTGAATTTATCTTTTTAACCCTGTCAATTGTTTTAGGGGACAGAATTTTTTCTTTGTCAAATCATTTCCTGTCTGAGTGTAAGGCCCAAAACATATATTATGTCCCAAATGATGCACGATACACTATGAACTTACCAAACACGCAGTGAACTCAGCAATGTAGTGGATGAATTTTCAAAGTCTAGCATCGTCCCAAATGGACCACTTAACAGCTTTTTACTACACAGAAGCATTTTACGTTTAGCAGCAGGAGCGAAGTGACATTTCAAATGCATGCGATGTGTTGGCGCTAGCTTTAGCACGTTAGCCAACCTCAGTTCAACACTCGTATCTCAAACAATATACATATCCACACAGCGTGGAGTGATGGTAAAGCATTCTAGTTACATTTGTAAGGTGCTGTCTTCACCGAAGTTTTGCTAGTTCCCATTATTTACAGATGTTTTTTCAAGCCAGCATCATGGTCAAGTAACTCCGCCCCTTCCGCTATATATTGCAATCCGTGAGCGCTGTGTATAAAGTGTCCAACATTACACACTCTGTTTTGACGGTTGAAGAAATGCATCATCCTGATACTCGTACACTTTTTGTCGCATTTTCAGTGTTAATATACTACTCAAACTACTTGCACTAAAAAATCACGTAGAATAGCACAGAAGTGTGCGGTTTGGGACGCACCAGTACTCTACACAGTTACGTAAGTGCAAACAATTTTAGCTGCACAAGCTCGATTTCACCTGTTTTCACCTCGATTTCAAGCTGTTGTATGGGGCACAATTCGTCAAATTCATCTCTGAAACAAAGTCCGGAATGCAAGTTCGGTTTCATTCACTGTTGTGCTCCGAAATGTATTGGACTGAAACAATGCATTGTATGTTTTTAGCGTTGCCACAAGGGGCACTAAAACACAGCCAGTTTTGACAGCCGGTTTTCTTTTCAGATAAACTACCGCAGGGTTCCTCCATAGGTGGCCTGCGAGAGAGAGACAAAAGTTGTCGTTTTCTGTATCTGTATAAACTTTTTTTTCCTAATTGTTTGAATAAATAAAACTACTATTAATACTGATAGAAACAACTAATAAAAAATCTGAATATTTATGTTGTCACTCTTTAAACAACACCAACAATAACAATGATAATAATAAAAGTAGCAGAATAAACATTGTGTCATAACATCGAGGGTGGTGGCCCGTGGCTTTGTATTGTTGACAGAATTTGGCCCTTGGTGAAAACTAATTGGGGAACCCTGAACTACCGTTATGGTGTAGCAACAGTTTTAAGGGATTCTTGCTGAGCAAGTTAAAGGTGACATGTTTATAGATAGCTGCCTGAATAATAAAGCATCCAGTTTAATGGAACATACATTTGATGGGAACTATATTGCCCCTTTAAGTTTGTTACCACAGTAGTAACACAATGTGTTAGCCAAGCATTTGCGAACTTAGTTGCGTACTGTTGACCTTATTTTCTAAACCACAAGCAGAAATAATGTCTGTGCAAATCGTTCATGAATACATTTGGACATAAACTGTCACATTTAATTCAGTTGGACAATTTATGTATGAATGGCATTAAGAACGCTTTACACAAATTCATTCTGCTCGTGTTTCATGAATAAGGCTCCGTTTCTGGCCTAAAAGTTAAAGAGTCTCTGTTTAAGTTTAGTTGTTATGTAGCTACTTAAGCAGTGGAGCATAAATCCTTAGCTCAGCACTGACTCAGCCAGCTTTCTGTGGCGTTAGGCTGAATTTTTCAGCCTATATGGAGTGGAGGTCAAAAATGAAAAAAGGGAATGAGAAAAATGGAAGAAACTGGAAGCGTCTGTTAAAGCCTTTGAGGTGGATTGATAGGGTAGGTGGGCTGACAGCTGTCCCCAATGTGGCGGGCACTCAACTTTGGTATGATGGAGTCTGGGAGAGTAGCCATTTATTGTCCTTCCTGCCATGCCTGGACTTTCATAGCTACACATGTGGCTGATTTATACTTGACAGCACATGCCAGGTGAGTGGATGAAATGTTGGACTGGGTGGTATATACTGTGTGGCGGTTAAAACCTTGGCTGCAAAAAAAATGGTTAAAATAAGCCATTTCTTGTTGAATTTCCAGCAAAAATAACTGTTGTGATATTTATTGGTACTATGATACAAGCATTTGGTTATACTGCCCACCTTTAATGTGTTTGAGCAAGTGCATGTGTGAATGTGTGTAAAAGACAGGGAGCTTTCGTGGTAAATCAGTGTTTAATGATATCTGTATGCATTTACATATGCGTATGCGTGGTTGGTCTGGAGGAGTTAAAGAATATCATCTCTACCGTCTCTGTAGCTTACACCTTCAGCTTTTCTCCTTTCGTTCTCCACAGGAAGCAATCTCACATAAAACTATTGGATAAAAAATTCATCCTGGCTGCTCTTTCTCCTCACTGGCCATTCTGTCAACTCCGCTGTGGTGTGATGAACAGTCAGCTGTCAAATATTTATTCCGCTAACACAGTAAAAGACTTTATGGCCTCTGTTCTAGCTCCAGGAATCAGCTTTTTCAGGATTCTTTTTTTTTTTTTTTTTTTTTTATAATCTGCTGCTGTTCTGAACAAATCTTCACACTGCCTGAGCTTGGAATACTACCACAGTGGAATTCCAAAGCTTAAGAATATTCATTTAATAGCCTTCTCTCTCTCTCTAAAGACTTGCTGGCTAGTCAGTCAGGGGCTTAAAGGTGAAAAGTGTAATTTTTTTGCCACTAGCATCAGCAAACAGAATTGCAAAAATAATGACTGTTTTAAAACAGGTTTCCTAAGCATTCCCCCTGTAAAAATTCCCACCCCAAATTCGCCCCAGTCCTGAAAATCCTGGGGTTGATATTTTACAGGCAGTTAGATGGTTCACATAGTAAAACCCTCTCGAAAAGTTGCATATTCTTTAGTCTTATTTAAAGCGTTGTCGCTATAGATCATTTCAAGAATGTAAACAAAGTAATTAGGACGTCCAAACATATTTCTGGATCCTTTAAACAAAGTCTCTTTTTCAAGGTAAGTCAGTGGTTAGTCCAGTAATGAACGACTTTTTATTGTCACATGAACTTTTTGATGCGCAACTTTTATTCCTAACAAATTCAATAGGAGTTTATTCGGTAAATGTGTTTCCATCATAGTTTATGCACATTTCTTCTTATCAAATAAAAACATTTATCCATCTCAAGCGAGCATGTACAATTTTGTGTATACATTTTGGAGAATTATTTGCATCTTGGTGTTTCCATCCACAGTTTTTATGCGATATATGTTGATGGAAACAGCCAATGACGTCACCAATTAACAGTCCTTGAAATGGTCAATAATATAATGACATAGAGCCTGAAAAAAATGGTGGATGGTGGATTTAATCTATAGGTTACAAAAACTGCTACTTCTCAAAATAAAAATTAATTGACTATTTAATATACAAGTCTTTATAGCATTAAAAATAAGTAGTTTTGCACATTTTCACAAGAAAAATGTCCTGTGTTAATTTGACGTCAAATCTATTGTATATTTTGCACTTAGGAAATAAGGAAAATGAATGCTGTCGATTACAGTAAGCGAGTCCATTTGTCTGCTCTTTGCATTGGGTTTATGGCAGTGTCCCTGTCTGTGGTGCTGAAAGCCCTGGTGTCGGTGTAGGGCTGTGTTTCATCAACTGCTGTGACATGCTGGGCTCTAGGCCACCCTGCCCCTCAGCACTCTATTAGAGTGCGGTAATTGGCATTCGGGCAGGTGGAACCGAGTAGGAGCTCATATCAGCACCGGTATTATTAAGTTTATTTGGAGTGCTGAATTTATTTGTCCTGAGGGATGGTGTTTGGTCAAGCTTTGACAGAGGCCTGTACACCAATATTTTCTGCAGTGCTTTCCAGCAGTGGTGCTCCACTGTTTCTGAACCCATATTAAATTAAATGATTTTGTAAAGGAATTTTAATTGAGTTGCAGTCTAAATTGAATTCTTGCCATTATTTTGTGATGCAAAGTCTTTTTTTATCTCATTACAAACACGTCTTTCTAATGAGTTGTCCTCTCGGGCTGCACGCTAAAACACAGCTTGACCAGTGTAGTCCAATTAATGAGCAAATTGCTCTTTTGAACCAGTTCTTTTAATGACTTGTTTAAAAGACTTAACAAACTCACCAGTTGAATTAGTCAGACAAAATCTTAACTAAATGACTCCGAATCAGTCAGGGCAGTTACTGAATCAACATTTGATTTACTTAACTAAAGTTTCATTACTTTCAGAAATGAAGCAAGAGCTGTAAAACTTAAATCGGTATCATTTCTAACAGGTTGTTTAGTGTAGTTTAAAAAGCATTTGAAAGAGAACTGAAGATTTTTTTATATTAAATTGTGTACAGTTGTATTGTTTTTTTATTAATTAAAAACAAAGAAATTCTATTTTTATTTATTAAAATATACATATATTATTATTTAAATAATTGTAATTTATTATTATAACAAAAATATTATATATTCTGTTAATTTATTATTAAAAAAAATATTTTTTGTAAAAAAACAATATGAATTTGAAAATATAATTTTTTACAAAAACTTAATGTTTTCAGTGTTTATATATACACACAGTATATATACATATGATGGGGGATCCCACACGGCAAAAACAGAATTTTGTAAAAATGTGTGCACTTGTATTGTTTTCTGAAGAATAGTCAATGTTTGACTTTGCAGTATAGAGCTCTATTAGTTTCTTTTTTCAAATATTTGTTGAAAAAAATGATTTTGAGAAGATATTGTGGAAAATCAATTCATTTTAACATGTAGATATTTGACAGATAATATATTCATTCACTTTTTGAACATCAAGATTTTTCAAGAAATGGTGACCAGTCACAGAACCTAGATATAATCTTTCCTTCAATATGTACATTTTAATTATGGTCACCATATCTTTTAAGTTTATCACCATTTTTAATAACCTTTTAGCTTTTTTGCAGTTCACTTACAAATAGTTGACTGCAAAAAAAGTGAACTTACAAATTATCCTGCTGTGACACATACGTTTTTAAACTTGCAAATATTCCATGCAGTCCCTCGTTTAATATAGGATCATAAAAATGGTATGCATAATTATACAAAAATTACAGAATATTTGCAATAGTTTGCAGATAGTTTTAGCTGACATATGGGATGTCACAGTGCTCTCACAGTTTGATTTCATGTCAATTACCCATATATACACAGTATTACAGTTTAATGACAGCAAATGGAACATACGCCAATTACTGTATTTAAAATAAATTTAAAAAAAGGATTTATTTACTACAATTCACTCAGAAATATATTGGCCGGTTATATCAATGCTCCATGCCTTTCAGAACATTTACCTCTCTTTCTGTATACCCTAACAGCATGACACATAACAGCCATAGTTAAAGTTTAAAAACATGACAGAATGTTCTCAGGTGTAAGGGCCAAAGTGCCTGGGGCGTATCCCCCTTCATCTGTCCGTCAATACGATGCTGGGCCACTTTGGCAAAATTACATAGTGGCAGCCTGTGGTGAATGCCCTTGCTGTAGAAATCTCACCTTCCACTGTCACATAGCTCTTCTTTAGTTGTGATGTTGACACTCTCTAGGTGTCTGGGTCCTGTAAAACACTCTCACAGTGATTCGAACTTGTGTCAACTCTTGCATACACATCTTCATTTGAATACAGTCTCGGTAATGGCATTAAAGGCTTGCCTCGGAGTAAAAAGCCTCTCTTCCTCTTTCATTAAGTGCTCGTCAAACATGCTTTTTATTCTAAAACACACGTCAGTCCAGTCTCTGCAAAGAATAATGTGTAGTCTCTGTTTATATGTTATATGTATCATGAAATGTTGTGTGTCCAGATGCTAGTTAAACTGTATCTGGACTATGTGCAATCAAAGATGGAATGAACTTACACAGCTGTGCAAACAGGAAACCCTGTAATCACCTCTTAATGTCCTCTGTGCCTTGACAAACCAATGCAAATGTAGCATGGATGCCATGCCATCCTTAACTTTGCCAGTGGTCACTTCTGAGTCTAAGGCTCTGTTTCAAAACCTAATGAGCTACCTTGATGTCTACTGCCTACATAGGCAGCCTTCTTAGTGAAATGGAACCTAAGTGACCAATTTGGATCGTTCTACATAGACAGCAACTTTGTGCGGCATTGAAATAGAGCTTCTCAGGCTACAGGAGACTTAACTCACAATTGATTTCAATAGTCCAAAAAGAAAAATCAAGGCACATTTCCAGATCAAAATATAGTTAAAAAGCCTTTAATGTCAATGGCTTTAACAAAAACAGTGGAAAAAAGAGGGCTGCAAGCCTATGCGTATTGGCAAAAATGCCTTCTTCAGGGTGCAGCCTACAACATACAATTGTGGGTTGCTATTGTGGGCTGCCTGAAAATGCCTCGCCATAGGATAGTCCATATTATGTTTTCTAATGGCATACTTGTGTTCAGAGACCCTATCCTTTAAATGACACTTCATTCTCCCCATGTAGATGCGGCCGCAACTGCATGAAATACGATACACTACATACTGTGTGTTGCAATTAATGAAGGACTTAACCTCATAGGATTTTTTTGGTCTTAAAGTCAATGTATTGTTTACCCTCCTTTATATTACAGCAATGATTACATGAGCCACATTTATATAAGCCCTTATATAAGTAGTTTTCTTTTTGCTAGATAAGTGACTTTTTAATAATTTGTCTTTTTGGGATGGTGCTCTTCTGAAACTGATTTTGGGAGGGCCAGGAAAAACTTCCCTAAGAGTGGGATCACTCTGGATCAAATTCCAATTGGACATGACAGCTTGTTTTATATGATTGGGCAAATGACCATATTCAGTTACAAAATAGACTTATTCTGTTCTTTTTTCTTTTATCTGTGCAGTTTTTAATAATTCAGTTCTAGAGGTTAGAAGGGCTCTATCACACGCACTGTGGACCGCCTTTTTCAGAGATCCCCTACATGTAAAGCGCTCTACTAATGAATTTGCCTGTGTTTGAAACTAATTATCCATGTCACAAATACGTCTAAGACGTTGAAATTGTCCAAAAGGGATATTGTCTTTCAGCCATCTAGAACGGAAACTGTCAGCTCTTAATAAAGTGTTTCTATCTGTTGGCTTCCTATATACCGTAGTGTGCAGACAGCCTCCCTCCCCTTTTGAAATCAGAAGGTCTAAAAAACTTATTTGACTTTGTGAATGATCTTTACTCTATTTGACATTTCTGTCATTGTTGTTAATATGATCAAAAAAACAAAACAATTCATCCTTGTTGCCCATCCACATATATTGCCCCCACCACAAAATACTGCCATTGTGTTCAGATTGATGCACATAGTCCTTCTCCCGTTACCCAAGAAATAAATTAGCATAATTCGGAGCATAACATGCTCCCATTGCTGTCCCATGTACTTGAATGTAGAGTTCATCTTGAAAGAGGAACATATTATGTTTTAACGTCCATTTTGTTAACTGTAAAATAAATTCAGGGAGGATGAACATCTAAAGGTCTGCTGTTCAAAAAAGTCCAAGAGCCTCCAGTCCATGTTGGTGATTGATGTTTGTGTACAAAGACTCCACATCAAAAGCTGCAGTACCAAAAGTACATCTTGTAGTACATTTCAAACATGATTACTGTCTCAAGTGTAAGTCGGTAGTTGTTGGGCCAGAGATTTTATAAAGAAATCCACAACTTGTGAAGCTGGCTCAGTAAGTGACCCGTTTGATGAAATAATGGGTCGTCCTGGTGGACTCTGAAGATTTTGTATTGAATGTATTTTGGGGAGCATATAAAAAGTGGGCAGTCTAGGATGAGAGCACAAAAGAAAATCATGCTCTTGTTTAGTAATCCGTCCAGATTCGATGGCATTCAGTAAAATCTATTTCAACGGGTCTTCCATATGAATCAGTGGATTGGAAGGTAGTTTTTGGTAGTAATGTTCATTATTGAGTTGTCGAAAAGCTTCCTCAATATGTTTTTCTTTGTCCTTTACTACAACAGTGCCACCTTTGTCTGCTGTTTTATAATGATAGTCATTTTTAGCCAGTAAATCCAAAGCTTGTTTTTGTGATCCTGATAGATTGTTTACTTTTTTATTAGCTGTAGAAAACAGACGTTCCATATCAAAATCTACTTTTCTAGTAAATGCTGTAAGAATAGGATTGGATACTGGGGGCAAAACAGAAAGTTCATCCTACTTCCAGGGGTGTCAACAGGATTTTTGCAATGGTACCAAAGCTTTAGATGGAGGCTCCTATAGTGTGCCTTGATTTTTCTTTTTTATTTTGGATTATGATTTCCTTCTTCAAGAGCACCTTCATATATTTTTTTGAAGAACTTCGGAGCATACCGGATTTTGCTTTTTGATTTCAGTAGTGTTTGCTTTTAGCATGTTGCTAAGCTAACAGCACTAATAAGCTTAAAAATACATAGCTTCCACAGTTTTTGATAAAATGGTCATTTTTAATTCAATTCAATTATTTTTATCAATGTTTTTATTTATTTAAATAATATTATGTGTATTTAATGATTTATAAGCATATTTCTAATCAATGTTTCTCTTGCTTTGTCTGCAATTTTGGATGGCTGAACTCCATCCAAAATTGAAATCCACCTCCGGTTTGCGTCTGAGTTCTGTTGGTGTTTATTTTGTGAAAATTACCGTCTGACTCTACATTATCCATCTTATCACAAGACTGCTTACCAAATAAATGGACATGAAACATTTCAGTTGAAATTATTTTATTAGCTTACTTGTAGAGAATAGAGATCACACGGGTATCCGAGAAGCAGGAAAGATAACTTGAAATACCCAGATGACCGGTCTGACACATCTTAATCCCCAGATGTGCGGTTGTTACTCAGAGATATCAGACCGCTAGATGGCGCCATTGACCAATCAGAATTGCATAGATGTCATGAACTAACAATGAATTTTTACAGCACTTATTAATCTGTTCATTTATAAAAAATAAAAAAAAATCTGTTCATTGTTTGTCCATGTCAGTTCATATTACATTAATAAATGAACATACTGTATATCGTTAACAAGTACAACTTTGAAAGCAAACAGAAATATTGTGTATGTAGAGCTAGTATTGTTCATGTTAACCATTGGGTTAAGGAATATAACATAGTTGTAATGTGTGAAAATGGTCACTTTTCTGTTGCTGAAGTCTAGTCTAAGTTTAAATCTAATTTGTCCATCTGTGGTTATTGAACATTCTGAGCCTACATGTAGGGTTGATGCTTCCAGTGTAAAGCAAATCCAGTGTCAGGCTGTAGTGGCATCTGTCCCTTCTAGTATAGACACTGTACCAGACTGAGACTATGACCTTCATGCCGTGGAAGATCCAACATCATGACACATCCAGCAGCCACCCAGAACGGCATCACCACACCCTGTGTCTACCACTTGTAGATTCAAGCTGATCTTTTTGTTGTTTATGGATTCATGGGCAAAATGAGAACAGCAGAGGAAGTTAAATCAAAAGTGACAGACACAAAACAAGCCCAAGTCTCTGGCCCGCTCATTACAATGTAGACCATTAGCAGACCAGCAAGAGCAGAATATAGCAGGGAGATGAAAAACACAGGGCTGTTTGACGCCTGGTGAAATTTAGTCTCCACTCCACAAATACGCCCTCTGAAAAAACAGCAGTCCCCCTGACTCTTTTCAATTTTCTAATGGAATATTAATCTTTAATAGAGTAATAATTGTGCTAGCATATTTCATGTCACCCACCATTAGACCAGATTAATTAGGCCATTTAGTTTAGCTTAAGAAAGTGTCATCCATGAAGAATGGGCCTGAGCTAAAGCACAGAGCTGTGATTGGCTGTTTTATGACATTTTGTTTTTATTGCGCTGTATCACATAGTGTTTGTGGCTTAGTACCTTGAGTTGGAAATGTTGGTCTTGCGTTTAAGTTACAACTTTTCCTTTGTTTTTTTTTAATTATTATTATTATCATAGATATATAAAGTTATTCAAAAAATACACAACTCCAGTTAATACAAACAATTATGTATCTACCTCCAAGTGCACCTGAGAAGCTCCTACGTCCAAGTTTGACGGTCGTTATTATGACGTCACGCATTCAAGACAGAATACAAAATACGGAAAGCTAAATAGAAATAAAGAAAAAACACAGACAAAGGCAAAAGCTAATTATTCTGTTGTTCCAGTGGATAAGCATAGGTGTATAAACCTGCGGCCTAACTCTGCCTGCCCAACCCTAACCTTCTTCAGTGGAAATCACTGTACTTTTTCCATGAAAAGCATCTATTTTACCAACAAAACAATTGCATTTGGATGAATTAAAATTTCTTTGGAAGTATGATTACATGCACTTAAAAGTTCGCTTTAGTTAGACTAAAACAATAATTGGTCTTCTTAAAATATTCTACTGAAATTGTACCAGTCCATTTTTTGCAAATGCAGGCTAACAGAATTAGATAATGTGATTGTGTCTCGGCTTCATCCAGCATGTATACTCGTTAATCGCACCACAATTGGCCTTGGCATTGTGCACGTGCCGTGAAAGCCAGAGGTGATGCGCAACGTGAATTTAATACTTCCTCATCCGACGTCCTTCAAATATTCGATTACACATTGCGTCATGTATTTTGAAAGACCGATGAAGACTGTAGCTCGACTATTCAAAAACCTCCTGTAGCTTGATTATAACTGCGCATGTACACTCACCGATGTACACGTGTCTTCTCTTTCAGTTAATCTAGAAACTTATTTAAGATCCTTATCATAAAACATTGTCCAATAAAGACCACCTCACTATAGCCTCATGTCAACAAAGTCTTTCATCTCGACTCTATTATGAGCTTTTTAAAAGAAATGTTGAATTTTTCTACTGTGCTCGTGTTGTATTTTTCACCTGAGTTGAGCAGCATCAGTGTCGGTTGGGACTAAGAGCCTGTTGATGTCAATAACTGTATTTTTCCTCCGAGGCAGCTGAAGATGAGGTCTAATCGAATGGATATTAAAGTCACAATAGACTGCGCCTGCTATTACTGTCTGTCAAGCACAGCCCTTTCTCTCAGAGATTAGTTTCTCCTTTTGAATATTTATACACTTAGTGTAGGCTTAGCCTCAGAGTCAATGCTGTTTGATTCCTCTTCTAACCTCTCTCGTCCTCTTTTCCTCACTTTTCCCCTTTCTTTTTTAATTCAAGTAGATTAAGTATGCTTAATGCCATGTTTTAGAGACCAAATATGAGTGCAATACTTTATTTTCAGTTCTTGCTGGTACCGATATGTACTGTAAGCGTGATTTTCAAGTACAGAAAAGTGGGACTGATGATGTAAGGGTAATGTGCTTAATGATTTTATGAACTGTTAAGAGGGTGTGCACAGTCAGTTGTGTTTTCCAGGCCTGGAAAAGTCATGGAAGTTGTGTAAATATATTAAATATTAAATGTATTAAAATACCATAATTTTAGTTGGTACCAATATCAGTGAATTTGAACAATTCTTGACATTTGAAATTAAATACCACAGTAAAAATGTAGAATATGCTATTTTCCTATTGAACACACTTCTTTATTTAAAAAGTTAAATATTAATGTTAATATAAACATATTAAATATAAACAATGGCATGTTGCCTTAGTGTTTCTTAATGAAGTAAACACTGCTTTTTAATATTGATTTGATTTTTGATTAATATTAGCAACATAATAGACAGTGGCAGATCAGTTAGGCTGCATTAGTGTATTTACACTGCACAGATCTGATATTTTGACACATACCTGATTTGTTTGCATTTAAGACATAAGCGACTGTTTATGTTAATCACACACGGGACCGGCATTGACCAAGAAGCACATTCAATCATTCGGGCATGCAGCTGCATTTCCGCATTCAGCAATAGCACTCACGCCTCACTATAAACAAGGTTATGTGTATGTGTTGTTTCACGACTCAATAATGTGTATTTCCACCTTGTTCACGCAAAAGATTTTGCTCAAAGCTTCAGCTCCATACTGGAAAAAAATTAACATTCATATAGACTCCGGTTGAAACGCTGAACATGCATTTAGCTTTGATTCAAGACAATCTCTAGGTTTTCCCACACACATGAGTCTGCCATCTGCCAGGAAGATTTTTCCATCTGCGTGGAAGCAACATCAGAAGTGCGCGGCCGCACATGCTCACAGCTTAGATGAAACAGTCGTCTTAGGGTGTTCTTGGTGGATGCTTACTCAAGAGTCCAGTCAAAAATAGTCCACCCCAAAATCTCTTTGATATCCTGGTCCCAAGATATGGCTAGGCTCTCCCTTTAATGTAATTCTATGGGATTTTCCACCCATTTTATCATCTGCCAGGCAAAAACCATAAGTCTGAGCTCTCGGAAAAGTAATATCACGCTTCATCTCAACAAGACACACAAATTGAGGTATAATTCACGTCCATAGTGTTAACAGTGCAGAATGAGTTACGTGCCGAAGTTTAATACTTGGGGTTAGGGGATTGAGTAAATCCCCAATCCTAAGTATGAGCAATAGTAATAGTATTGAACACAACTAATGACAGTATCTCTCTTTTTCTCAGGTGTGGTTGGGGCTCAGCAGATGCAGGGCCAACCAAAACGCTTCTCCACCATGGATGTCGATGAAGAGGAGAACATGAGTGAGTGCTAATATCTAAAACCCAAACTCTCTGTCAAATGCACACATCGTTAAACTAATATGTCACTTAATGAACAGTTCATGCCCCTTCCCTCCCCTCTCTTTGCCCCTCACTCAGCTAGCAACACTAAGAAATGTGTGAGGATCAAGTGCTGTAAAGTCGAGCTTTTTGATCAGTACATTAGATCTCCAAAAACTCACTTCTATTGTTAGCCTCATACAGCACACCCACAGACTGCCCACAGTCCATTCATTGACCATCTGATGCACATCACACACAAAACTGGAAAGCACTTTAGATCTTGCTAGCTCTAATCTGATTGGATGGCTTTACACAACTTTCAAGAGTAAAGACAAACAGGTTTTTATAGATATAACAAAGTTGTGTTTACAAAGTACCGGGTTGATGCAACAAGCACTTTTCAGGAAGAACTAATCATTGGATTTGCTAAAGCTTGTGAAGTTAGTGTGATCAAATATTCAGAGTTTCAGAGAATATTCAGAGTTTTGTTTTGAGATGCACAAAACCAAAATATATTTCTGCTGTGCGTGTACCACTAAGTCTCGCACACAGTGCATGTGACAAATTTTAATCGTGCACATTCCACGCATACACTCAGTGGCAAGTGCATATGCACATGTACATCATATGCGCCTGGTGTTCGCTGTCCTAAACCATATCACAAAGCAATCATGGTGCGAATGCTTCAAACGCGTCCGTACAGTGTCGCAGTCAAAAAAGTATACCTTGAAATGTTGAGCGCTAGAATGTGCGCAAGACGGAATGGCATATATTTCCACTATTTTTGAGTACAACCGATCACAGAAAAGACTGCTGTGCACTTGTTTAAATACAGTTTTTTTTTTATTGCTTGGCAAGAGTGGTGATTATACACGCTCATTTGAGGTTCTTCGATAGAATTTCCACCAAGAATCGCCAAGTTGTCAAAATAAGTCGGCAGGTATAAGCTAAATTTGTATAGCACAGTTTTATCTGTGTTGATTTTAAGGCAGTATCCTGCCCTGCTGTCAAGATAAATGGATTCAAAGCACACCACCTCATTGTTAGACATGTGCTCGCTGAAGTTGTCTGTGGCCTTGAAATTGTCCTGATTGGTCAGGTAGGATGGCACTTACTTTTCTGACATCGTTAAATAAGACAAGGTGTTTTCTGAATGCCCTGAAGAGTCTTAACATTTTATTGGCATTGTAACTTGGTTGTTTACTTGTAGATTCTGTGTTAATATTGGCTCTGTTCTGAAACCTAGTGAGCTTCTTGCTGTCTACTGCCTAGATTGGCAATTGCCTCCTCGCTAATAAGTAAAACCAATGAAAAATATATAGCAAACACAAATCAGGGTTCCCACGCATCCTGGAAAACCTGGAATTTTGTAATGCAGTTTTCCAGTCATGGAAAATTAGAAAAATACCGAAATGTCCTGGAAAATAATTATTTGTCCTGGAAAATATTTTTGTATAATAGAACTGTTTGACTGTTGCTAACAAGGTTTTTGTTACACGCGGTTACCATATGTAGTATGTGGAAAACACAGACGGAATCACGAAATTTCTTTGTTTGAATGCACAATTAATCAAATTAAAATTGCGTTACGTCCTAGTGTGATAATTACACTGCAAAAGTCTGTGATTTAATTGAACAAATATATAATCTGTAAGTGATGCGTGCTTCAAAATAGATGTGTGAAACTGACCACTCATACACTGAAAGTGTGCAGCACATACAGACTTTGTATTTATTTAATTCATTCACAGATTTATGGGGCTTAATAATCACACTGGGCCATGTAGCAAACTGCTTATCTGGAGGTGAGAAACTACTGTCAAAAACACACTGAAACTTCAAAATAAAAACTTAGTTTAAATGGGCGCATGTACTTTTGCTTAAATATTCCACTTGTTGGGAACACAAAAAAAAACTGTCCTGGAAAGTTGTGCCTTGAAAATAGTGGGAAACCTGACAAATATTTATTAATATAATATTGACACATTTTGTATCTGTTTTTAATTAGATTTGAACTATTTTTATTGATGATTTTCAACAATCTTGAATGAATTAAGTATATTTATAATAAATATCTCTTGCTTCGTCTGCCATCTTGTGTAGATTTTTTCCCCCTGAGCTGTTACATTGCATTCCGGGATTTCCTTCTCCATGAAGGATAAATGCGATGGTGCCTTGAGGCTGTACTTAATTTTTCTGTGTTCCATCTCGTGCAACGTCGAGCGCTCAGACTTCAAAGTTTACTCTTTTGACCGCGAGCTAGAACAAGACTGATGCATGCAGGATATGATTGCTTTGCCATACTCTTTTATTACAGTCAGTGCCAGGTGCATGCGTCGAAAAGCACAAAGATGTGGACTTTCCGCATGTCTTGCCGTGCGCACGGACAATCTGTGCAAACTGTGCTGATGATGAAATTTGTGTTATGTTGCTAGTGTATTGCCTGTATTGTCTTAAAATGCTAGATTTTCTAACTGAGCCATTGCTTTGATTTCCATCATTATGGCTGAAGTAAAAGTGGATAAATTACACGAGCGCGCATGTGTGTGTGTGTGAGAGAGAGAGAGAGAGAGAGAGAGAGTGAGTGAGTGAGTGAAGTACAGTGTGCATTCAAATTTGAGACATAAAGGGTTCTACTGTTTAGATCCTTTAGACTGTGTTCTCTCTCTCTCTCTCTCTCTCTCTCTCTTTCTTTCTTTCTTTCTTTCTTTCTTTCTCAATCTCCCTCCCCATCTGTTCCCTCTCACTCAATTTTCTCTCCTCCCAGATACCTTATTATTTCTCCTCCTGTCTTACCCCCACTCGTCTTACCCACACTCCCTTATCCACCCTGTTGCTCCTCTCGTTTGCAGAGATTTCTTACTCTTGTTCCCCCACTGTTCACGGACGATATTATTTTTCTACCTGAGCACCGAAAGCAGTAACCTAGCGAGCTTTTGCTGAAGGATGTTATAAATGGAAATTTAGTCAAAGTTCCATCAGCTTTGTCAACGGGACATGATGATGTGTGGTTCCTCTGGTTATTAAAGCCATACAAAACATCTCTGACCAGTAGACCTATAAAAATACACACATAAAACAGCCAAATTAAAACATGTCCAGGTCATATTTCGTCCCAAAATCAGAAGAAAAAAAAAAAGTAATTATATTTTGCATGAAGTCAAGTCCATTTTTAGAACCGTTAAAGGTAAAGTGTCTGTCTTTAACCATACCAAACAGAATTGCAAAAGTAATAACTGTTTTCAAACAGTTTTTCCGAACACACTCCACATCTGCCATTAATTGCACAGTCAAATATTTTAGCCCCAAACTTTGGTTTGCCATTTTTTGAGGCAATGTCGCTAGTTGGAATGCACACACAAATAGCAATGTTTTAATACTTTACCTTTTTTTTTTTTTTGGCTTTATGGCACATGTATCATTATTCTTTTTTTATTATTATTATTTTGGGGTGAAATATGACCCAGATGTGTTCTTGGGAAATGTTGTGCAGTACACCCCATAAAATTAGGTGATTTACACTATGCCAAAATCTTGAAATTTTATCTAAGTAATGAAATACAACTTTATTGTGAACTTAATTATATTACTATATTATATCCACTTAATATATGGAGGGACCTGAAGAAGTGCATTTGTCATTCCTCAAAAAAAATTAATTTAGGTAGTAAGTAGCTACATAATTTTTTATGCTATGTTTTTTGTTCTCCATTAATATGCATTTTGTCAAGCCAATGATATGATTAATTTCACTTGGCACGAGCCATTACCTACAAACTAAATGCCCAAACTATACTTTAAATTAATCTTATGATTATGATCATTTAGATTTTATACTCCATGGTCTTTCTTAATTATATTAATTAATCTCTCTTTTCTGAAAAGAACTTCTTCCACTGTCAGACACAGAATTCATGTGTTTCAAAATGATGTTTCACAAGATTATTCTGAAAATGTATCATGCTAATGAACATCGGCCACAAAAAAAGGAATACACATCACTTGTTCAGTTACAAAGAGAGATAAAGGAATCTATAAATTTTACATTTACAAGATCCTGCAACGAAGGCGTTGTAAGTTACTCTTTCTGGGCACCGCAGGTTCATCCAGCACCGACGTAAAGGAAAACCGCAACCTGGACAACGTCTCTTCTAAGGAGGGAGCTGGACTGGTCGAGCAGCTCCCCAACGGTAGCAGAGGAGGGGGACGCAAGCGCCCCCTGGAGGAGGGTAATAATGGCCATGCACACTCAAAATTCAGAACCAAGAAGCGTAAGAAAACGCCAGGGCCTGTTCTGCCCAAGAACGCCCTGATGCAGCTGAATGAGATCAAACCGGGCTTGCAGTATAAGCTGCTCTCACAAACCGGTCCGGTCCATGCTCCGGTGTTTGTCATGACTGTTGAGGTCAATGGGCAGTTGTTCGAAGGTTCAGGCCCCACGAAGAAAAAGGCCAAGCTGAATGCAGCCGAGAAGGCCTTACGTTCCTTCGTCCAGTTTCCTAATGCATCCGAGGCACACTTGGCCATGGGCCGTACGCTGACCGTCAACACAGATTTCACCTCCGACCAGGCTGATTTCCCTGACATGCTCTTCAACGGGTTTGAGACGCCGGCACCGCCTGAGGACATGTTTTTTCTGGGCTCCAATGGCAACGGCTCCTTAAACCCGCTGGGAGAGTACCCCGTGCCCCAAGTGGTGGGCACTAACAGCCTTGTGCAGGCACCCCTGCCTCCACCCTCTTCCTTCTCCTCCTCATCGAGCGGCAAGAACCCTGTTATGATCCTCAACGAGCTTCGGCCGGGTCTCAAATATGAGTTTGTGTCTGAGAGCGGAGAGAGCCACGCTAAGAACTTTGTGATGTCGGTGACTGTGGATTCGCAGATGTTTGAGGGCTCAGGGCGGAATAAAAAACTCGCAAAAGCGCGGGCTGCGCAGGCGGCTCTGTCGGCACTCTTTAACATGCAGCTGGACCAGACGCCTTCACGTCAACCCATCCCCAGAGAGGGCCTACAACTACACCTGCCCCAGGTAAGACATCCACTTCACAGTCCAGGGCTTGTCAAATCAATTCCTGGAGGGCCACCATCCTGTAGAGTTTAGTTACAGCCCTAATCAAACACACATTTCATGTCATTCTCAAGGAATCCTGAATACTTTGATTAGCTGGTTAAGATGTACTTGAATAGGGTTAAAGCGAAACTCTGGAAGATGGCAGCCCTCTAGGAAAGGATTTGAATAACCTTAGTGAACTGCTTTAGTCCAAAGATTTGATCTGCACTCCACCTGACTCTCCAGAGTTTAGCATCTTAACCTGAAACCTTGGCTAAGCAAAATATATTATTGCACTCTCTAAAAGGCCGTTCACACAGGACACATTCTTGCATTCAAAAACAGCTTGGCGGAATGATACCAAACACAGGTCTTGATTTGTTTTTGAAAGTTGAGTGAAGAAGTTAAACTTGACAGTCTTAAAACATGGCACAAGACACTTACACTACAGCCAAAGAAATCTGTCATATGCATCCATACATAGACCAACAATTTAAGAAATCAATAAGAACGTGTACTGTGTGAACAACTTCTCTCCCAAAAGAGAGATGCATCAGTTGTAAATGGTTATGCACCTGTAAAGTAATGGTCAGTAAAGTCTATTCATAGCCAAGAGATACTGAATTCAGTCATCAGAAATGGTAAAGAAATGTAATACAAGAATTCGATTGCATCATTTTAAATAGTTGTAGTTAAAAAAAACGTATGGAATATTCTCACAAAATCTCTACAGAAACATAACACTTACATGCTGACTTAATTAAAACCTTTGAAACACTTGCGTCTACCTCTAACACATATCAGGCTTTTCGATAAAATCTGATTGTATCTTTTGTCTAACAGTTATCTGATGAACATAAGAAATCCGTCAATCTCAGTGTTTAACTGATGCATCTGAGCTTTTTCAGTTTATCAGACTTCTTAGTTTAAGCTTTATACTGTGGTACTTTGAAAGCCGCAAACTATGGCCGTCTTCATTAGGAACAACGTCCTATAGAAATGAAGACGGGCTTTTAAAGAGCTGAGCAACAGCAAAAATATATACAGTATATACAGTGTGTGTATGTGGGTGTGTATATGTATGTGTGTGTGTATATATATATATATATATATATATATATATATATATATATATATATATATATGTATGTATGTGTGTGTGTGTGTGTGTGTATATATATATATAAATTAGTATGTATGTATGTATGTATATATATATATGTGTGTGTGTGTGTGTGTATATATATATATATATATATATATATATATATATATATATATATACACACACACATATATGCATACATACATACATATGTGTGTGTGTGTGTGTGTGTATATATATATATATATAGATGTGTGTGTGTGTGTATATATATATATATATATATATATATATATATATGAATATGTGTATATATATATGTGTGTGTGTGTGTGTGTGTGTGTGTGTATATATATATATATATATATATATATATATATATATATATATGAATGTGTATATATATGTGTGTGTGTGTGTATATATATATATATATATATATATATATATATATATGAATATGTGTATATATATATATATATATATATATATATATATATATATATATATATATATATATATATATATATATATATATATATGTGTGTGTGTGTGTGTGTGTGTGTGTGTGTGTGTATATATATATATATATATATATATATATACACACACACACACACACACACATATATGTATATATATACACATATGTATATACACATATACATTTATATTTTTTATATCTCGATGTTTATGTATTTTCACTTAAATGGTTTAAAACTGATTTTTCAATCAGAGGAACCATAATTTTAACAAAACAGTAAAAATTTTGTACAAAAATAATCAACGCATGTTTATCAAACTGTATTTAACTAAATAAACAAAGACTAACATTTAATAATCTTCACTGAAAAGCATTGATACAACAATAAATAGTAATAAATAGCAATATTTACCTACATGCACAGTATATTTCACTAAAACATTTTAATACATGATAGACTTTGACTGAACATCTTTGATTGAAGACTTGAATGAATCGTTGAATCAATTTGGAATCAGTACAAATAAATGAACAATTTGAACCAATTCGCCGACATGAATCAAACTAACCTTACAAACTGTAACGTAATTTCTGTTATTGATGTTTACATCGGAAACACCATTTAAATATCTGTCTTTAGCGCTCTCATACTTACAAATCGTTAGACAAGGAAGGATTGCAAAATTAGTATTTTGGAAACTTAATGGGCAAATAAAAAGTGCATTAAAATAATTTCCACATTTACAGTGTTGCTTCATTTTTTTGCATCACCACAATTGTGAATATTTTGTAAATATTTGATATCGTTCAGTCTAACAGTGAGCAGAAATGACCAAAGCTGCCAGTTTGTGTGAGAGGTCTCTTTACACATTTTCAGAATCCTCTGTTAATCCAGCTTTTGAGATAAGGCTAGCCCTGGAAGCAGCCCAATCTTAATTAACATCTTCCCATGAACCGTGTCAAAACAAGAACATTTTGTTCCAGCCGGCCCACTACCTGTCCAGTAAAGAGCAGTCCTGTCACCGCTGGGTTTTGTCTGTGGTGTTGTGGGCTCTTTGGCTGTCTGCGTGTTTGACAGATACACCGCAATGAATGAATTATCCATCCCTAATGTGATATGCACATATTTAACATGCTGTCAGTACGGCTTGGGTGGGAACCAGGTTGCATAGCTGTTTGTTTGAACCAGATTAAGAGAAGTTAAAAAGGCTCTAGTCACAGGGTGAGTGATCTTTTCAGTTATGCTTTTCCTGTGGCGATATAGACTGACCTCAACTCAGGAATGGAAGATTTGATGATATAGCCCAGAAATGCCCTAACCAGGGCCCAAAGTTGGTCCGTGATGACCTTTTGATTTGGCCCTCCTTGCCGTACATTGACACAGCTCTTCATTTAATTAATTTAGCAGAGTAATGTTTTTTTATTTTATAAAATCATAAAGGGAACCAGGACAACTTTTATATTTTAATATCATACAGTTTGATATAATGCAATGTTTAGTTTCGACCCACGGTCCTCAATCAAGTTTGATTTTTGGCCCTTTGTTGGAAAAAGTTTGGGCAGCTCTGATATAGCTGATGTATTTTATAGATTTTTGCTGGAAGTTCTACTTGAAAATGGTTTATTTTCTAGGTCAACCAATAGTGGATTTTGCTGATAATTAAGGTGGTGGAAAAGGCTATAACCGATTGCAAGTATAGCCTGTTTAGCCTATATATTCACTAAATGGGGTGTAATGATGGATAAGGTTTATTAAGGTTTATTGTTATTCACAAGATAGGAAGTTGGAGACACAATGAATGTGCTGATGCGGCACATTTCCATAGTCAAATTTTTCTTTGTATGCCATCGCTTCAATTTAGAACTCTTGATTATCTAATCAAAGTAACAAAATATGCATTGAAGGAAGGGGCACAGAGGAATAACTAGAAAAACTATCTGCAACAATCGCATTGATTTTTGCAGATAACCATTAGTTCCAGAAAGCAACAGTCGGCACAGATTAATCTGAAAAACAATATATCTGTCTACCTCTAGTTTAGATATGAAATATCCAGAAGTTAAAGCTGAAGTATGTAATTTCAACACCTAACGGAATTGCAAAAATAAACTTTCTGAATATGCAAATATGGTCAAACAAAGAAATAGTCCCTCCCCCAACTCATGCCATACGTTGAACAACGTTATTGGGGCGAGTCTTAGTGGGTCGCGCTAAACAAATACAGGAATTTTGAAAGCGCCAGAGAAAAAGAATGCTTAGTTTTTGAGAAAATGAACCTATGGATGGCTAGCTTATAGTTGTCTCTGCATATTAAGCTGGGATAGGAGAAAGAATTTTAAAACAGAAAAAGTTGCATACTTCAGCTTTAAGGGCTGGTTTTGGATAATCAAGTGACTAAAATACTGTTTTATTTATTTGGAACTTGATGGATGAAAGCCAAAATGTATGATTACTCATAGGGAATGAAGTCTGATATTAGTGCAAATTATGCAACACTTAAATTGAAAGACTCAACACTAAAATTAACATTATTAAACATATCGTTCTGACTTTAAATTCTGATTGGATGAGTCATATTCTAAGCTGTAAAAATATAGCTGATATACATTCAACTCTGACCGTACATCAGTTGAATTCCATATTAATGTGGTAACACAAAAACGACTTTCGTTTAGTCAAAAACTAAACTCCATTCTGCTTAGTTGTTTGCAATGCAAATCTTACCATGTGCAGTTTTGCTTGGTAAATGACTGAATTCCGTTTCACGGAATTTCTCCTTTTTGCATATCCTGCTCTGTGTTTTCACATTACTCCATATTTTTGCATTGCTGTCTTCCCTAATTATTGTAAAGTAGAAATAATCAAGTGTCTGTTGGCCTAATACCGTAGTACATTTCGGTTTCTCTCAAACTCTCTCAATAGTGGTCAATCTTTCTTTTTTTTCAAAGACATTATGTAACTGCAAATATTGATAATTAGTGTTTGAAAACCACTACAGTATTGGGAGTTAAAATATTGCAAACCCACCTTTACCACCCATGTCTATATATTCAACCCCCAACACTGTCTTGGTTCACTTAGCTGCTTCACATTGAGATCAGTCAACATCTAATTGGCCAGTGAATTTCCTGTCCGCAGTCCCCTGATATTAATGGCAAGCTAAAGCAAATTACGATGGTCAAAATCGTAGTGGGGGGGGCAGTGGTGGCTCAGCAGTTAAGGCTCTGGGTTACTGATCAGAAGGTCGGGGGTTCAAGCCCCAGCACTGCCAAGATGCCACTGTTGGGCCCTTGAGCAAGGCCCTTGACCCTATCTGCTCCAGGGGAGCTGTATCATGGCTGACCCTGCACTCTGACCACAGCTTAGCTGGGATATGTGAAAAAAAAGAATTTCACTGTATATGTGCAAATGTATAACATGTGATAAATAAATACAATTATTATTAAAAGTGTGCTTTATCTTCTGTTTGGTGGGAAATCTCACTGTCTCTGAAATATCGGGAGGAGTATGCTCCATTTAGAACTTTCATTAGCCATTTCCAACCAAGAAACTCTGAAGTATTTGGGAAGTAATGTTAGACTAATGTCTCTAATTCATGCCCATTGGGCCATTGACTTCTATGTGGCATAATCATTTCCAGCTTAAGGAATGTGTAGCAGAAAAAACTGACTGGTATTCGGAGGGTTACTATGAAATATTTATATTATACTGCAACAGCGGTAGGTGAATCTGAGGTCTACGATAAATTCTGTCTTACATTCATCCATAGATAGACATCGGCTTATATGAAATATCAAAGTGAGCTTAAACACAGTTTTTTCCATTACAAATATTGTGTTTAATATAATTTTAACACCTAGTATTTGGTGTTAATTAACATGAAACACCATTCTCAACCCATTTTTACTTGTGATCCTTTACATTTGCGAGTAAAAACCGACAGTTTGAACTCATTCACAAGAAATTAATTGAACTTACCAACTCAACTGTAAGTGTAGTTTAAATCAGTCTTAGTAAACTTAAAAGACAAATAAACAACGCATTAAAATCATTGCAGTATTCATGGTGTTGCTTGATTTTATATCGCCAGCAAAATCGTTGTGAATAAATTGTGAATATTCAATATATCGCCAAGCGGTGAGTCAAAATGACCAAAGTCTAGTGTCTAGAATCCAGAATATCCAACGAGAAAAATAAAGGGTGGGGCTTGATTTGAATTAATCAGAAATTTGATTGCATCTTTAAAAATTGGCATTACATGTGGTTGGAGGGGAGGGTTTGAAAAAAGGCATTCTTGATGTCAGCCATAATGGAAAATAGTTTCAGAGTTGGAATAAGAAATTGCATTTTGATTAAAGGTTAAAGACAAACTGTTTTTATACTTGGAATAACATGCACAATAAGACCAGGAGCGTGCATTTAGAAAGTAAATAGGGTTCATTTTGAATTTAGCTGTGAAGTGAGTACTGTTCTGACTAATCTATATCTGCATGTAGTGGTATCGTGGCTGTATTGATTTATATTAATGTATTCTGTATTAATCCTTGCTCTGTGTGTGGTTTCTGACAGCTCTATGCTATTTATCAGGTTCTTGCGGATGCCGTTTCTCGTCTGGTGGTGGACAAATTCAGCGAGCTGACTGACAGCTTCACCTCTCCACATGCACGACGGAAAGTTCTGGCTGGAGTTGTCATGACAACAGGTTAGGGTTGAAACCAAGTACTGGTTCTGAATGCTGACAGAACACTGGGCACCACAAAATAAAACAAAGAGAGTAAATACACAGCACATCTTTCTGTGGTGCATTTTCCTCACCGGTTGTAGGTAAAAGCAAACATACAGCATGACTAGTTTAGTCTGATTTGCTAACAAGTGGGTAATAATTAATTAATCATTTTCAAAGTCATGAGTTAACAGTTTGAATCAGTCTAATGACTCACTGACTCAAACAGTCGTTCATACCAAATGCGTCTTGGTGCTAAAAAAAAAAGCTAGACGCAGCGCCACAAATAGAGTAGAACGTAGGTGTCTCGAGATGCGTTTTTAACAGTTAAAGTTCTTTTTAACTTGACACGCCATTTATATATATGTGACACACGTGCTCAATCCGCAGAGAAAAATGGCGAGATGCGGCGCAGTGGTCAAAAACTTTAGTGTATCACATATTTACATTGGACTTACAGAAATATTCCAGGCTCAATACAAGTTAAGCTCAATGGACAGCATTTGTAGCATAATGTTGATTACCACAAAAATTACTTTTGGCTTTTTCCTCCTTAAAAATTAAAAAATTAAAAAAAAGAGGTTATGGTGAGGTACTTACAGTAGAAGTGAATGAGGCTAATCTGTAAATGTTAAAATACTCACTGTTTCAAAAGTTTAACGACAAGGTGTAAACAATATGCTTGTTCACATCATTTTAGTGTGATAAAATCTTTTACCTTTTCTGTGTAAAGTTATAGCCAATTTTTTACTTATTTTAATGATGACGAAACGCTGTGAACCCTAATACTTTAAAATGACCATAAACAAATTATGATTTAAACAACTTTACAGCTAAAATAATACATGTTTTTACAGAAGAATTAATGTTAGTGCTTTTATAAAATTATTAGCTTCACATTTCTACCTTTTAAACCCTCCATAAATTGGCCTCATTTACTTCTATTGTAAGCGTCTCATTGTAACCTCGATATTTTATTTTATTTTATTTTTTTAAAGAAAAGGAGGGATTTTCTCGATATTCAAAATTGTTTTGTGGTAATCAGCGTTATGCCACAAATGTTGTCGATTGAGCTTAACTTGTATTGAACCCGAAATATTCCTTTAAGTTTTGTCATAATGAATTGTACTTTTTTCAGGGACTAAAAATGAAATGTATTTCATTTTGGTTCATTCTGAAATGCTAAGGGTAAGCGATATACCAGTTGCAGTGTTTCCAGACCTCACAAGAGAAACAAGGCATCTGTTTTGAAAAAAACAAGCTCAAAATTAGAGACTTGACTCACCCAAAATAAGCAATAATAAGCGATTCAAATTTTTCCAATGTGGGGGAATTTTCAGGATAGAAATCATAAGCATAGTATATAGTAGCCTATATTAAGTACACATGCCACAGTATGGGGCTCTGTTCACACCAAACACGTCTTTTTGCAATAATGTCTTTTAAATAAATGAATTCTTAATATTAAATACATGCCCAAAAATATTTCAAATAATAATTTGGCCATCTAAAATCAATTAATAGCCTAAATCTATTTCTCCTGCATACACGCTCACACTGTGTGGGTGTGTTAGGACTAAACGGGCCAAATTATTTTTCTTTTGATAACATTGGTTTTTAAACAAGCTATGTCCTTATTTATTAAACCGCATACTTAAGTACTACTATAAATAGAGAAGCCCCATTTGGTCGGGCAACATTAAGTGGTGTAATTCTGAAAATTTACTGTGATATAAACCCTTTGGTCTTTGGTTTCATGAAAAAATTATCAGAACAAGATTAACCGGTTGTTAACCCGTTACCAGCATTTAAAAATTATGTTTTCACTTTTTAAAGGGATTTCATTCCCATTTTAGTTACATTCTGCAACAAAAATTAAAAATAAATTATCTTGTTCTCCTTTTCATTCCTTGACACGTTTTTTTTACATTGTTAACAAATAGTAGTATTCTTTTTATTTAGTAGATAGTTAGGACCAATTAAATTTTTTTTAAGTGCTTAAAGAATTTGCTAATAGATACATTACAGAACCAAAATTGTCAAGTTGAGTAGGACTCATTCCCAGAATTAAATTCCTTATGATAACATCCCTAGTTTGATGTGGTATTTAGTGCAGGAAATACTAGTTGTTTTCATTGTGTTCAGTTGAACAGTACTCAGGCTATTCATAGACTTCCATAACGTCATTTTAAAGTGTATGTGAGTCAATCTTGGCTTGTTTTCTTCCTGTTTTTTAACTCAGGCACTGACGTCAAGGATGCTCAGGTTATCTGTGTTTCTACGGGAACCAAGTGTATAAACGGTGAGTATATGAGCGACCGCGGCCTGGCGCTCAACGATTGTCATGCTGAAATCATCGCTCGTCGCTCTCTGATCAGATATCTCTACATGCAGCTGGAGTACTTCCTCAGGTGAGACACCGTGTTTAGAGTCTTGCCATATACGGCATGTGTCATTTGTCAATACCCACATTTTTTTGCATTTTTTTTATACAATTTTAGAATGTATATGTAAATTAATATTTTATGATTCTATGGTAGTTGTACTGTACGCAAGGCTAAAAATACTAGTGGTTACCAGCAAATTCTTCAACTTGTAGTATTGCAAATATGGTACTACTGTAACTGCCTGTTTGTACAGAACTAGCATTCATTTTATGCAAAATCATAAAACAATAAACAAAGCAATGTAATAGCACTCCTCACCATACAAGGCATCGCTGCATTTTGTAAAATGATATTGTGAGTTGGCAGTCTCAGTGGAAGAGGAAAAGTAAAAAAGTGTTTTTTGTTTTTAAATTGGTCAAAAAAAGTTGAAGCTCATTGGCGAGTATCAGAGTTATATATTTGTATCAAATTGTTGCATATGCTTTGTAAATGTTTTTTATTAACATTTTAAAACACTATTATTACATTGAATAGAGTTTTATTAACAACATTTTAATTCAATAAAATAATAATAGTAGAATTGTATTCATTTTTGGGTATACTGTATAGAATACCCACCACATTCTGTATAAGAAATATCCAAACAACATGAGTGGTATCAGGGTACTCTAGCTGGTGTCGTACCATAAAATGTGATTAAAGGTATTGTGACCTAAACCTAATGGCGACATAGTAAAAAAAAAAATGTTCTACTGTTTCTTTAAATTTAGCAATAATAAAGAGGATCAACAGAAGTCAATATTCACGCAGTGTGAGAAACTTGGCTACCGGCTGAAAGACAACATCCAGTTCCATCTTTACATCAGCACGTCACCCTGCGGAGACGCCCGGATCTTCTCGCCCCACGAGGCGGGTGTAGAGGGTGAGAGAGAATTAAGCCTTTAAGAGTCCCAGCTATTCAGTCAAAGCCTCTTTTGATCTAGCCGGAGGTAGATGAGTGCTTTAATTATTTTATACAAACCCTTGTTGGAAATTAATGATTAAAACCTAATAGTTGTATTCAATTAAGATCAGTATGGTTCCTCTTGTGATCACTCTCATTTCATTATAATTTTATTCTGACTGTCTGACTGCATTTCAAAAACAAATTTCATCAATGTTTTTAATTAGCTGGCTTTGCCGTTTCCTCTTGTGGCCTGATTAATTCTGTGTTTGAATGTTGGATTTAAATCATTTGGTGTTGAACTGCTTTGCTTTATATGTTGTACAGTTATTCAGCCGTTAAAACATGATGGAAGAACACAGTTATACTGCTTTATGTTAGTGCTATTAGTTGGTTTCATATTTGGGTTTGTGGACTAGATTAACATTTTACGAAATGATGCCTGTAAGGGCAGTTTTTTTTTTTTTTAAGTTATTAATAAACACAGAAATGTTTTAATTGGACTGTCCAATGATATTTCTAGCTAATTCTTCTCTATATATTTTTTTTCAGTAACACTTTACAGTAAGGTCGTACAGTATACATTAACATTAGTTAACGCAATAGCATGAACTCATCAGTAATTTTACAGCATTAGTTACATTTGGTTAATTTCTACATATAGTGTACTATTACTTTTTTAGTTGCACTTTATTTTACAGGCCAAGAAAATACTGAGTAATATTAGCTTACCACAAGTACTTAATAATGGTTTAGGTTAGGGCCATGTTTAATGTTAGAACCTAGTAATTACACTGTTATTGTAATTACTATAGTACATATTGTAGGACAGGACTGTAAAATGAAGTGTTACCCTTTTTTAAATGCATCAAAAGCTCTGTTCGTTCACAGTGGTTATTGTTTCATGAACTAGGAGTGGAAAGGAACAAAAACAGATTACATTTTTAGCAGAAAGTATCTGAAAACAAAACAAGGGGAAAAATTGGATTGCTTATTTTCGTTTATTTTAATGAGGCAAATCGCTTATTTTTCACTTGTTTTCCAGACCTGGTCACTTGTTTCTTTTGCAAGATCTGGCAACCCTGCAACTAGTGTATCGCTAACCCTTGGTACAAAGTACTGTCATTTTTAAAAGAAAATGATTTACCTTTCTTTTAATTCGTTCTATCAGTTACAGTTTAGAAAGGAAGCTGCGAAACACTGAATGTGGAACAAGGAAATAACGTTTCTTCTCATAGCAAACAGAAATAAAAAAAATTTCATTTTCAATCCCAGTTATGAACTAACAAAACATATTTATAAATTAACATGATCAGCCACAACATTAAAACCACCTGCCTAATATTGTGTAGGTCCCCCTTGTGCTGCCAAAACAGCACCAACACGTGTCTCAGAATAGCATTCTAAGATGATATTCTTCTTACCACAATTGTACAGAGCGGTTATCTGAGTTACCGTAGACTTTGTCAGTACGAACCAGTCTGGCCATTCTCTATTGACCTCCCTCATCAACAAGGCGTTTCTGTCCACAGAACTGCAGCTCACTGGATGTTTGGCTCCATTCAGAGTAAATTCTAGAGACTGTTGTGTGTGAAAATCCCAGGAGATCAGCAGTTACAGAAATACTCAAACCAGCCCTCATGCCATGGTCCAAATCACTGAGATCACATTTTTCCCCATTCTGATGGTTGATGTGAACATTAACTGAAGCTCCTGACCCGTATCTGCATGATTTTATGAACTGCACTGCTGCCACACGATTGGCTGATTAGATAATCGTATGGATGATTGTTGGTGCCAGACTGGCTGGTTTGAGTATTTCTGTAACTGCTGATCTCCTGGGATTTTCACACACAACTGTCTCTAGAATTTATGGTGAGAAGAATGTCATCTCAGAATGCTGTTCCGAGATGCGGGTTAGTGCTGTTTTGGCGGCACGAGGGGGACCTACACAATATATAATAATAATAATTTTATTTATCACACATTATACATTTGCACATATACAGTGAATTCTTTTTTTCACATATCCCAGCTAAGCTGGAGTCAGAGCACAGGGTCAGCCGTGATACAGCACCCCTGGAGCAGAAGGGATCAAGGGCCCAACAGTGGCAACTTGGCAGTGCTGGGGCTTAAACCCCCAACCTTCTGATCAGTAACCCAGAGCCTTAACCGCTGAGCCACCAGCGGTGTACATACTGTTAATATATAGAACGTTATCTTTTTTCTCTTTTTCTGTTCTCCTCAGACCAGGGCGACAGGCACCCAAACAGAAAGGCAAGAGGCCAACTGAGGACCAAGATCGAATCTGGTGAGGGGACCATCCCAGTGCACTCTAGTAACACCATACAGACCTGGGACGGAGTTCTGCAGGGAGAACGACTGCTTACGATGTCATGCAGTGACAAAATTGCAAGGTATTTCGCAACATCTATATTGTTTATATATATATATATATATATATATATATATATATATATATATATATATATATAAATATAAATTTTTTTTTTTTTTTTTTTCATAATTTTTTAGAAAATATTAATAATAAGGGGTGATATTTGCTCCCTGGAATTGATTTTCAGAGCCGTTTTTTTTTTTACCTTTATAAAGGACATACATTTCTAGAGCATCTCTCAGCATTTAAGTTAAAACAAGTGTTACTTCATTGAATCAATTAATTGAAATAGTCATTATGATTTCTAACCCATATCTAGATAAGCCTTGAGCAGAATATTATGAAACAGGCCATTTTTTTTAGCAGCACACTTTAAATATCTGTGGTATTTTTACCACTTTTAATTAGTGACTGTAGAACAGCTTCACAACAGGCGGGAAGGAGAACACAGGGAAGCAGGTTTTTCCTTGCTCAGGTAGGACTTTTAATAGGCCATTTCAGTGCTGTACAACTTCACAAACTCATCAGCTTCATAGGCACGTAGGCATTTAACACATCAGCTTCATAAACATGTAGTCACTTAAACACGTCAGCTTCATAAACATAACAGATTAAACGTAACAGCTTCAGGAGCACCGTGGCATTTTTTGTGCCAGACTCTCTCACCCTCTCTGCTGGTGGTGTGGCTGCTTATATGTCGCTCTCCCCATGCTCACTGGAATTAGAGATAGGTGTTACACATAATCTAGCTCAGGTGCAAGCGCCCTTATCGCTTTCTCTCTCTCTGGATGGACGCTCGACCATGCCCCCGCTGCCACAGTGACCCTGCCTCCAAAACCTAGTGAGCTGCCTTGCTGGCTTGGCCTATTTTGTGTCCCCTCCACTCACTCGCCTCCCTGGTACACACATGAATTACGTGCTCTTAAAGCTACAGGATGCCACCTTGAGTGTCTTTACAAGAAAACTGGTCTATCTGTTCACCTAACCGCCTATAATGACCATATACAGGCATACAAATCAGCATTAAATGATGCAAGCTCATCTTACTTTTCGTCCATTATCAATAACGCATCTTCTAGACCCAAAACACTTTTTTTCTACTGTCAAAAATCTCATTAACCCACCTGCACCCATCATTTCAGCCTCTACTGAACTCTGTCAGTCATTTCTTCACTCCTTTCAGAATAAAATCAACTCTATTTACAGACTTTTCCCTTCTACTGTTCCTCCTGATCCACTTCAGGATTTTCTCACAAACCACCAGATTGGCATTTTTACTGATTTCGCCACCACCACCCTATCTAAAACCCCCAATTAGCAAATTGAATTCTACTTCCTGCCTGCTTGATCCTGCACCAGCTGCCCTGCTTAAATAATGTCTGCCAGTTATCTCAGTGCCTATTTCCCACCTTATCAACAGAATATTTAACAGACTTTGTCTCTCCAGAACTGAAAACTGTGGCTGTCACTCCAGTTTAAAAAAAGTCTGGCCTAGACCCCACAGATCTTAAAAATTACTGCCCTATTTTGAATCTTCCTTTTTTTGTCTAAAGTAATGGAGAAAGTGGCTGCTTCTCAGCTTCTCTCCTATTTGGCCACACACAATCTCTGAGCGTTTTCAATCTGGTTTTCGTCCTCTACACAGCACTGAAACTGCACTCATCAAAGTTGTTAACGATCTACTGATGGCCACGGACTCTGGAGCCATCACTTTCCTGGTCCTTATAGACATCAGCTCTGCTTTTGACACTATCTCTCATAGCATACTCATCGCTAGGCTCTCTGCAATTGGCATCTCAGGCACTGCTCTGTCCTGGTTCATTTCTTACCTCTCAGCTGCCAACACTACATTTCTATACGTCAGTTTAAATCTACTTCTGTTCCTGTTTCTCAAGGTGTTCCCCAGGGTTCTGTACTTGTTCCTTTGCTCTGCATCACCTATATGCTTCCCCTAGGTCACATCATTCGCCATTATGGCCTCAACTTTCACTGCTATGCTGATGACACTCAACTTTATATCAGTTCTAAGCACACTGCCCCTTCCCCACAAGTTCCCTATCTGAATGTATTAAGGACATCAACTCATGGATGACCAGTAACTTTCTAAAACTCAACAATAATAAAACTGATGTACTAATAGTTGGGTCTCCAAGTGTTTCTCATCTCCCTGATCAGTTGGACAATATAAATGGTGTCCTGGTCAGACCCTCTGCTATTGTTCGTAACCTTGGCATTATCATTGACCCCCCACACGCTCTTTCCACACTCACATCTCCTCTCTCACAAAAACTGCTTTCTATCATCTCTGTAACATTGCGCAACTCCGCCCCATTCTTAGAACCAAAGATGCAGTTACTCTTGTTCATGCCTATATTAATTCTCGACTTGACTATTGTAATGCCCTCTTTTCCAGCCTTCCATCTAAAACAATAAACAAACTGCAATACATCCAGAATTCAGCAGCAAGGGTTCTCACATACTCAAAGAAATCCTCTCACATCACTCCCATACTTTGTAGGCTACACTGGCTGCCTGTCTCCTATCGTATCCAATACAAAATTCTCCTTACAACATTCAAAGATTTACATGGTCTTGCCCCCTCGTACATCACTGATCTCGTCCGCCACTACACCCCATCCCGCTCACTCAGGTCATCTGATTTGGGCCTGCCATTCATTCCACGTTGCAAGCTGACCCCACTAGGTGGTAGGGCTTTTTGCACACTTGCCCCTTCGCTTTGGAACTCTATTCCTCAGTCCCTCTGTGAACTCACCTCCATACATGATTTCAAAATTAATCTCAAAACATATCTCTTTGGGGGGCCTGGGTAGCTCAGTGAGTATTGACGCTGACTACCAACCCTGGAGTCGGGAGCTCGAATCCAGGGTGTGCTGAGTGACTCCAGCCAGGTCTCCTAAGCAACCAAATTGGCCTGGTTGCTAGGGAGGGTAGAGTCACATGGGGTAACCTCCTCATGGTCGCAGTTAGTGGTTCTCTGTCTCAATGGGGTGCATGGTAAGTTGTGCATGGATCATGGATAGTAGCATGAGCCTCCACAATTGTACAGTGCCCTGTTTAAGTAAGAGTCTGCGATACATTATTTATTTTGAGATTGTGTTGGTATGGGGATACGGTATTAATTTTATCTGTTCAGGTCTTGAAAAATGTCTTAAGTCTTAAATTTGATGTTGAAAATTCTGCAGCAACCCTGAGAATGCTATTCTGAGATGTGGGTTGGTGCTGTTTTGGCGGCACAAAGGGGACCTACAAAATACTAGGCAGGTGGTTTTAATGTTGTGGCTGATCGGTGATACAGCACAATACATAGCACATACACGCATTCATAAAAATAAATAAATACATATTACTGAAACTTTTTAGTATTACATTAAATATAAATATGATACTTAAAAAGACCGTCTAGCTAGGATGCTCCATAGGTTTTGAAATGGAGCCTTCTTCATTAGTATAATAGACAGTTCAGCAAAATGATTTGTCTTTCTGGTTAATCTCACTGTACAAGGTAGACACTTTACCTGTCACAACAGTGTCACAGTTGGGAATATAATAAGTTTTATTAATATTATTAATTATTATTGCTTATTGGCTCTTACCAGACATTATAATAGAAAAGCTGTATACTTGTGGTGCATGGGTTCAAATATCCTGGCTATAACCCTAGTTCAGTAGGAAAAAAAATGCATATTAGCAGTGAAGAAGGTAGTGTTCATTTATCTTGTGAGGTCAGAGTGGTAGTGCTGTCTCTCTCTGTCGCCCAGCAGCTGTGAGCGGTGAGATAAGGACGTGTCAAAGACTGCTCTGACCAGAGAGCACAGGTCCTGTTCCTTCTAATGAAAGAATAGCCTGTGCACACCTCTTTGAAACTAGAAGCAGGGTTCCCATGGATATTGAAAACCTGGAAATATCAGGGAATTTTAAGGGTGTTTTTCAGGCCTGGAAAAATCATTGCAATTACTAAGTCTTGGAAAGTTTTATCGAGAATATAGACTTTTCTAGTGATGCTTTAAAATATTTCATGTTCATATGGCTCATGTAGAGTAAAACATGCTCGCAAGCCATAGTCCATAGTGATTAATCGATCAAGTTCATTCTTTTCAATGAATTTAACTATTTTGCAAATCGTTTGAATGTTTATTCATATATACACATTTAAAAAAGCAAATATACTTATTTAGTAATCACAAAGAACAAATATGAAAATTCATTGGACTAGAAGTATGAAAACCCCCACGGTAATAATTCAACCCAAAAAGTGTTTATATATATGTGTGTGTGTGTGTATGTATATGTGTGTATATATATATATATATATATATATATATATATATATATATATATATAAAGCCTATTTTTGAATAAATGGGTGAAATTAAAGGGATAGTTCACCCCAAATGAAAATTCAGTCATTGTTTACTCACTGCTATGTTGTTATAACCCCATTTGACTTTCTTTTTTTTCTTATCACAAAGGGAAAAATTGTGGAAAAATGTTGTGCTCAGTAGTCATAAAATGATTTATGGTGACCACCTCTTCAAGTTTCAAAAGCACGCTAAAGTATAATTTAGAAGTCTAATAAATTATTCCATGGGACTCATGATTGTTATGAAAACATACAATGAGGTTTGGTGAGAAACAAACCAAAATCTAATGTATTTTGTGAAAATGTTGATTATTTTGTGAAACTGTTGCTCTCTTCTGTGCATTCATGAGACTGTATGACAGCAGTATCTGTTGCGAGATGGGGCGTTCAAGCGAATTTAAAAAACAAAAAACTTTTTATCCCCTTTTCTCCCAATTTGGAATGCCCAATTCCCACTACTTGGCAGGTCCTGGTGGTGGCGCTGTTACTCACCTCAATTCAGATGGCGGAGGACAAGTCTCAGTTGCCTCCACTTCTGAGACCGTCAATCAGTGCATCTTATCACGTGGCTCCTGACTTTGGGGGTGGTAGTCAGCTTCAATACTCGCTGAGCTACCCAGGCCCCCCGCAAAAACCCCTTTTTGTTTATCTAAAAACAGGCCCGCCACTGTGATATTAACAAAAGAATCTGCAAACACATCTGCAAACAACCCAGAGTACAGAACTTACTAAATATGTCTGATGAGATTAGTTTGTAGTTGGAGAATAGATGCATTTCTATGCCCAGCCTTATTTATTTGAAACTGTGTTCTCAATCAAACTGAGAGATAGACAGGAGGCTGTAGGCAGCTACAGTGACACATTGTCCTAATCTGATGGCAAACGACACATGATAAAAGGTATATTTTCTATGTTAATCAGAGTTTTTGTCCTAACCAGCCGTGATGAGTGATGGTACATTCTGTCGATCGATTGGTTTCTGTTTTCGGCATTGCGCCGTGTAACCCCGCCTGCTGTGAACTGGCATCTGTCCAAAACTTTCTCATAACAGTATATGGAAGCCAGCATCTCACTAGCCGGTTAAAAACTACTTGATTTTGGCCAAGAATGTTACACCTACCGAATGTTTATGCTGAGGTATCGCTCTCTTCAGTTGGAGGTCTGTCACAAGTGCTCACCGGTTCAGAATGGAGGAGAGACTATTCCCGCCTCCTATTTCTCTGTTTGATTGAGAACTCTGTTTCAAACAAATGAGGCTGGATATAGGAATGCATCTATTCTCCAAGTACAAACTCATCAGACATATTTAGTAAGTCCGGTTCTCTGGTTTGTGTGCAGCTGTATTGTTTCTATCGCTGTGGTGGACCTGTTTGTAGATAAAGAATGAATTGTCACTTGAACGCCCTGTCTACTGCTCTCGTGCGGTCTCGTGAACACGCAGGGTAGAACAATGGTTGGTCAACAGTTTCACTAAATATTACATTAGTTTTCGATTTGTTTCTCAACAAAACAATGACTAAATTTTCTTTTTTTGGGTGAACTTAATAGTTCACTAATGAAAGGTACTTTATCTTATCTGATACTTGATGGACATTCATAACAATGAATGAGTGTATGAGTCATGTTTAAAGCTAAAAGCAAGCGGAGTATCATGATGTGACGAGTAAATCATACTGGCAGCACTCGTCTGCGATAGTTTGTGGGCTAAGCTATAGTTGTCTGTTGGGTGTTGGATTTAAAACATGTACTGTATATCATGCCACATATTTACCACTGTATTAATGGAACTGGAGAATCTCTACCGTTTGACACATTTCTACCATTGCACGGTGTATACTGTCATAGCATCCAGCCCTACTCTAAAATAACCGTCAAAAAGGGCAAAGTGTGTGGGAGAGCAGTTTAATATTGTAGAAACTCTTAATGCTGTCAGTGAAAATTTAATCACAGCACACTTTGCCAATATTCCAATGCTGTTCTGTTATCTAAACCCATCGTAAGTGATGTTTATTATGCACATGCATCTTCGGGTGCTGTGGCTTCATTATGTTCTTTTCTATAGAAATGCACAAGTTGAAGCACTGAAATGCCATGACAGCAAGCATGTCATATTGATGCCATCTCTTTGATACTGAACTGTTTGCTGATTCAGTTTATTGCTATCATTCACATAGGAAAAACGTGTTTAGTCAGGGCTGGAGCATTTCATGAGATGCTCAGGGACAGACTCGTACACATCGAAAATGCTCTCGCTCAAGGAAAAGCAGCCCATCTACTGAGATGTATGGCTGTGTTGTGTTGATAGAAGTCTGATTCTCTTTTGCACTTTTTTTTTTTCCTTAACCACTGTGCCACATCACCCACACGCCCTCTGACTGTTATATAATACGCGTCAAAGCCAAAACGCAGATCTACGCCAATACTGAAAGTGAGAAAAATGACTGATACAACAAACTATTTTGCCCCAAATAAAGTTTTTCAAAAGTTTGTGTACTTGTTAACAAAGTCGACAAACTGTCATTCAAAAGCATGTTTGAATTTAAATATGAGAAAAGTGTATGAAGAAAAAAAAAAAATCAGTGCATATAGTATGTATAAGGTTGCCAACCCCTCTTATATTTACTGCTTGTTTGCAGTGCTCTTATACATTCTGGATTTTTCCTCACAGTACATTGACTTGATGGAATTCAAGAGCACTCTTTCATCATAGCATGGGTCTGTTGCCTGAGTGTATGTAGCATCTACTTTGAATTCTTCCACCCCTCCATCATTAATCTGAATTATTAACAGTGGCTGAATTATATAAACTGTGCTTGATCTCACCATGATCTTTAATTCACTGTGTGACTTGCACAAATCACAGTTCTTTTGATTAGAACCCTTGCCTTAAAGCCAAGTAAAAGCAGAAGCAGGTCTTCCTGTACTTGCTATAACAAGTACAATATCAATTTATTAACGCTGAAGTTACGAGCAGATAAATATTAAGCAATTGACAACATACAAATTTTGTGGAAAAATTTAAAGTCAGACAAAGTAAACATATGGTGCCCACAGTCTGTTCACTAAATATCTGATGCATATTGCACATAATACTTTGCCTAATCTTGTGATTATGTAAGTTTGCCAGGTTAGTGGCACCAAATCTTTGAAAAAAGTTCATTTTGAGGCACATGGTAGCTAGTAAACTACATATCCATTTGCAGTATATGGTATATTAATGGTATAATGGTATATTCTTCTTTGTTTTTGAGTTTTGTCTGTGAAATAATTGGTACTTGGTCATTGACAGATAAGGTTGTATGAAGTGATAATGTGGCAATACTCACATTTGAGCCATTGCTGTCACGAAGTAATGCTAGAAGACGATGTAATTGCCGGTAAATAACAGTAGACAAAGGTAAAAACAACAACAGTAGATATGCACGTCAAGAGCGTGTGTGTGAGGAGGTCAGAGATACCTACATTTGTGTAACTCAATTACGAAGAAATATAAAGACACATTTATGGGTCTAAACTCCTGAAGAGAAATCGTCCTGCGTGTCATAGCAGTTATAGCCATGTATGCGCGCACCGTCAAATGGAGTATACTTTGACAGGCACGCGTTCAGCTGTACGCAGACGCTGAACCTTCACGTCAAAATCGAAGTATACTTAGGGTTTAAGCCCTTGAAATATTTATCATAATGATTTTGAACTCGGTAATTGAAAACCTGTTCATCGATAAAGTGTGTACAGGTTTAAGGTGTATTCAAGTAAAAGTTTTTTGAATTGCGTGAATTGCACTCAGTAACTTTTTGTTTGTGTCGTCTTGGACTTAGAGTGACACCTAGAGGTGTGGATGCAGCATCATTCAAAATCAATAGTTTTCAGTTACAGATGCCTTTTGTAGAAATCCACTATTCACAATCAACCATGATTAATTTAATACAAGAGTGAAAGTGTCCAAGCGAGTAGATTTCGGCTTGTCATGTGATTCTAAAATGGCAGCCCCCATGATGGCGCCCCTGCCTCATGTAGAATAAAACAGCTTTTAAAAGGTTACTGATATAACTAGAGTCCTCATCTCCTGTGAGTCATGATTTTATACATATGTTATAAAAATTACATTTAATTTCTTTAGGGGTAAAACTTTTTTTATGGGGGAAAAAAGTGCACATTTTAATAGATCCAGACAACAAAAAAAATACAACACTTGGATTATTACTATTGGGCGGAATAGTCCAGGGGTCGGCAACCTATGGCACGTGTGCCAGCACTGGCACGTGGAGGGGTAATCACTGGCACGCCAGCAACAGCGAAAGAGGAGTAGACAATTTTATTTATGTAAATTCTGCACCTGCATTCCAATCTACATCTTGATGTGATCCTTCCTCATGATTACGCAGCGTGTTTCCATCAGCTGAATGGGAGGCTAAACACTATTAACACTAAGTGTGATGAGACTCGTGCTGCACTTGCAAGCCATTCGCACATTACGAGCTGTCAGCGCTTCACTTTCGGTTAATTGCGCGAGTAAATGCGCCTGCTTTGCTTCGGTCAGGCTGAGCTGATGACAGCCTACATTCAGTGTTTCATTTGTTTGTTTTTGCTTTCAGAACAACACGTCATGTATTAAGGAAAACACCACTATTAATCCTTGAGATTTCCATTACCCAGCTCTGCATGATTTTTGAAAAATGTATGACATAATAAAGAAATATTTAAGATTCCACACTTTTTGTGATCAGTAATCAAATAAGCAAATTTGTGACATTAACTGTAACTCATTTTGTACAAAAGGACAGGTTTTCTTTCATTAAAGCACTTCCAAAAGATTCTTTGTGAAAATTCACATGCAGGATCATGATTATATCATAATCATCGGGTTTTGCACAAATTTTTCACTAAAACTGTTATGCTGATAACATCATTTGTAATGAAAAATAAACTATTAAAATCAGAAAAATAGACTCAGACTTCGAAAAATCACATACGTGCGCATATTTTTTTTGGGGGGGGGGGGGTTGGGGGGGTTGCATCGGCACAGCCATTGACCAGGAAAATAAAAAATGGCACTCCATGTCAAAAAGGTTGCCGATCCCTGGACTAGTCTAAATGCATTTTCGCTAATTTCTTGTTTTCTCTGTACAGCCAAACGCAGACTGACTGCTGTGCAATTTTTTTAGTTTTTCCACATCATTCTATTATCGTAATATCAACTATTTCAGATTAACCTGGCTCGTAAAAACAAACAACTAGTGAGTCGCTTTACATGTCAGGCAGACAGACTCTAAGTCAAAAGATAGTCAAAAGTCCGGCTGCTTGGCTAACAAAGTTATCGTTTTAACTATAGCAAAGGTTAGACTTTGTCTGTTTGAGATTTGAGGCAGTCGATTGGTCAGGCCGAGGAGAACAGCTCCAATCACTTCAGTCTGGTTTCTTTTCTGTCACGTATTGCAGGTGTCTTTTGTGAAGTAGATTTGGGCTTGATTAGGCCTTTTCATTGTGTACTGCTGAGCAGGAGACTAGTGGGTGAGTCTGTGACCTGTAAAGACATAAATGTGGTGGTTTGGAAGAACTGCACTAATGAAACTGTTCATTCACTGTTGCTTGATTTTAGATATCAGGCTTTTCAAAATCATTCACAACTGGGCTGCTGGCCAGATTTCTTTTCCTTCTTGCTCTTTTTTTTGTGCTTTCAGGCCTAAGGATCGTACAGATTCTGAAACTCATTATGTGATTCTTGTTGTTTCCTGACTGTCTTGTTTGCGCTATCTACATGATAATTTTCTTAGATGGAACAAGTGAGATCAGGGATTGAAAGAGTGAATCGTGTCAAAGTGTTGAAAATGCTTCAGGCAAGGACCATAAAACAAACAAAAAAAAGATGTACTCTTATAAAGACAACTTCTGCACACTATAACCACCAATACAGTGGCTTCGGGACACAAAAATGGGTTGCAGGTCTGTTCTGATGTAGTCGCGGACATCATGAACAAAATAACGCTTAAGTGCAAATGATTAAATGCAACAAGCCATGCAATTATGAATAGTTAGAATAGCAAAATAAAAATGCCTATCCCATATCATTTGTTGTTGATGACAGAGGTTGTGTCAAAACCAAGTTGATCTGTCACTTTGTAGAAACTTGCCAGATTAGGCAGATGCCAATATGGATTGATTGTGTGACATGCCCTCATCCTAAAAAAAAAAACATGAACAAATCTTTGCAAGGTTAAAGCACATATGACCCAGACTACTTTAAATAAGTTTCACTTGCAACAAAGTGAATTATTGTTTGCCAATTGAAATTTCACAGACATTTAGAAACTAAGCACTCAAACTATAAAGGGTGATAAAACCCTACAGTGTGATAAAATTCAGGGATTTACAGACAATACAGCATGTACCTGATTGCAGGGTGTCCGTGTTGTAATATTATATATAACTTTAAAACTTTGTAAAATCATGTTAACTTATAATGTGTACGCATTTTGGATATACTTTTGAAACGCAGTGGTTCTCAACTGGTTTTGCTTCGGGACCCAGATTTTACATCGGGCATCAAGTGGCGACCCACCACAGTAAAAAAACATAAACTGTGTTTAATGTATCCTGGGTCATATTTTGCATATCTTGCATAGTTTTTTCAGTATTTTTGTTGTTGATGTCAACAACAAAAGATACAGGAAGTTTTCTCTCCCCCCTTTTAAAAGTTGAAGAGCATATTTATTTATATGAGCCCATTATATTTTTTATCCAGTTTATTTCCTAATTTTATACGTCATTCAACAAAACATATTACACAGGAAAACTTTCATTATTTGTCCACAAGTCTTGGAGGCCCAGACTTTAAAGCCCTTTATGAACTTGCACTTATATTTACAGCGCGATGACATATAAGCACAGGAAAGTCCATGGATTGCTCCTCATGGCCATGGTTAGGTCAGTGCAGCTAGTCTTTATAATAATAAGATGTTTGACTACCTCCATAGAGATTTAAACTAGATAAATTCTCACTAGAATTCAACTGGGCGTTGATGTGCGTGCAAGCGGCACAGATACAGTAGATTAGAGCAGAGCAGATCATTGGCGTGAGTTGTTCTGTTACACTCGCATGAAAAACAAGCTTTATCGCACCACAAAAATATTGTGTTGCAGATGAAAAGCCTTAAACTTTCAATTTAACTTGGGTGGCCGCTGAAATTTTTTAAATTGGTGAACCATGGTATTGTTTTTTCCTGCTGACCTGCGACCCACCAGCTGAGAAACACTGTTCTAAAGTTTAAGTATTGGCCCCATTCACTTCCATTGTAAGTGCCTTAGTTAACCCTCTGGGGTCTGAGGGTGTTTTGGGCCCTGGGGAAGTTTTGACATGCCTTGACATTTGTGCTTTTTTCAGTTGCTTAAAAACATAATAATGGCTAATGTCTGATAACACTGTATTCAGCACAAACTGGGCTACAATAATATGTGAACAACATGTATGTACCTGTTTGTATTTTTGAGAAAATAACATTTATGCGTGTTTTTTTAAAAACAAACATTTTAAGTCACTGAAATAAGGCCATTTAACACATACTAAACATTTGTTCACAAGACTTTTGAGAACTGGATCTTGTAGCCTAGAGTTTTTGCTACAAAAATGATGTGAAAACCATCCTGATCACTCATTCATACAAAACAATATAGTCATTTAACTTTTGTAAGACACTTTTAGTGTTAGAAAGGCCATATGCGAGGAGGCGTGGATGATCATGAATATTGATGTGATTCACACTTGAGGAGACAAAGACCCCTCCCCTGAGAGAGAATGAATGTGAGGAGACTTAATGATTGAATGTATTGTTTGTAGCTTATTCACAAAATCAAGTTTAAGTTAAAAGAAGTAATCTGACTATACATTTTCTTTACATAAAGACTTCACTTAAAAACTTTAGACTTACACTACTGTTTAAATGTTTTTAGATCTGTAAGATGTTTTTATGTTTTTACAAGAAGTCTCTTCTGCTCACCAAGGCTGCATATATTTGATCCAAAATACAGCAAAAACAGTGATATTGTGAAATATTTTTACAATTTAAAATAACTTTTCTATTTGAATATATTGTAAAATGCAATTTATTCCTGTGATCAAAGCTGAATTTTCAGCATCATTACTGCAGTCTTCAGTGTCACATGATCCTTCAGAAATCATTCTAATATGCTGATTTTCTAATATGGGCATATTTACAGCACATTTTACACATTTACACCCAAACAGATATTTGCAAGCACAAGCTTCGTTGATTATAATGAGGCAGCATAAACACTAGTTAAAATATAATCTAAACATTCATATTATTTTTCAGCATACAATTTAAATACCTGCTTTAGCCAAAACAACATTTAAATGTAACTAAAACTTGCCTATTAGGACATATTTCAAATTTCAATACTCAAGTCTGTAAATAGTCCAACTAGTAAAATATGTACATGTTTATGTAAAATAGCATGTCAACTAATGTAAGTAAAGACTTACTCATCCGAAATTGTATCCTCGGCTGGATCAAGTCGCTCTTCAGAATGCAAACGTTCCTCGTCGGATTCCCGCTCTTCTTCTGAGGAAAATGTGAATTTCATCACTATCCAGGAGCTTCCTCACCTGTGTAGCGTGCCATCTTACAAACGCGTAGGAAAGTGAGTGAATGAACTCTGCTAGTGGGTGTGATCACATTAGCGATAATTAGCTGAGCCAGGAGAAACTGTACATCGCTTTGTTTCATACAGATTACATTGCAGGAGAATATTTGTTTTAAATTTGAATTGTTTTATTTAAATGTAGACATTTTAAGCTTTTTTTAGACATATGTTTCATGTTTGTGTGATAAATATTCGTGGAGTTTCAGTTCATTTTTGTGACGGCTGAAAGCTCACCCTGTTTATTTTCTTTATTTTACAAAAGCGCAAGGGAGTATTTTAAGTTGTTTCCGCTGTTATGAGGAAAAAATCCAGCTGGACGTGCGTCCGTCGACCCCAGAGGGTTAAACAGCCATTTTTATTTTTGCTTAATAAACAAGCAACAGGTCAAAATTATATTTGTGGTAATCAATGTTATGCCTTATATGCGGTCGATTAAGCTCAACTTGTATTAAACCTGGAACATTTGTTTAATAATTTTTCATACTGTTGGGCCTATGCAGTTCACTGTTATGTTAATACATTTTGATGTATAATTTTAAGGATGTTTTGTTAACTTTTGTACAAAAAACAGGTCTGCTAATGTGTTGGGTCACCAATTGATGTCCGATTATAAAATCTGGTGCCTGAAACAAAATCAGCTCAAATGTATCCTTGTTTGGGTTTGTTTTATGCAGGTGGAACGTGGTGGGTGTTCAAGGCTCTCTAATGAGCTACTTCACTGAGCCCATCTACTTCTCCAGTATCATCCTGGGCAGCCTGTACCATGCTGATCATCTTTCGCGAGCCATGTACCAGCGGATCGCTGACATCGAGGACCTGCCCCAGCAATTCTCCCTCAACCGCCCCCTGCTCAGCGGTTAGAGCTCACACTTCTATTCCCAAATCATTGAAAATGCCATCTGTGTCAATTTATATAACCATTACTAGACGGACAATTTTCCCCCCACTCGCCTTCAATTTCCTAATTGGTTGATGAAGTACTAGAATTTAGATGGGCCTCCATCTCATCATCGTACACTAGCGGCCTGCTTCAGTAATTCAGTGTGCTTGAAACCCCAGTTGCCCCAGTGGGATTTCTCACTTTCTCTCTCAGCGTTTCCTTGTTCATAAAAGAAGTCCGCTTAGTCTATAGAAAATTAAGTTCTTGAATTTCACAACATTTTCTGAAAAAGGTTGTGTTTCGAGAAGTATTTACAATTAATGAAATGTATGACCTTTTTTTACTTTGCTATATGGTAAAATTTTTATTTCAAGGTCAGGAAAAGTAATTGAAATTATTTTTTACTTTATACAAAAGCTTATGTAGAGTAAAACTTACTCTCCCTTGTCTTGACTTATTTCCTTTGATCATTCTTTACTGTGGTAATATTTCTAAAAAGGGACACTGAATATCCCTTATTACACAAAAAATTGGTGTAAAATTGAAATTAGTTTTCTTAACTTAAAATTACTATGTAATCTTAACTTAAATAATTTTGTGGAGGGAACCTAATTGAATTGGATAACCCCAACAATATGAGACATGTCAAAGTAACTCAAATTAATCTCTTTTATTTCTTTATTTAGTAGCTAGTGAAAGTGAATGTTAGCGTGCTAAGTACATGCTGTTGTAAAGCACTACAGAGTGCAGCTTGGTGATCATGCTATGATTAGCACAGTGCTCAATGAAGAGAGCAATACATATCGTGTACGTCATGAACCTGTTCTCATCCTTCACTCAAGCTCCATTCTTCACCATGATGGTAACCCCCAAAACTCTTCTAAATCACAACATAACATTACATTAAACACTAACAAGTACCCCCTTTTATCTTCATCTTGCACAAAAACATAAAAATGTAGCTGCAAGATGTCCAAGCACAACTGTTCCATTTCCACCGGGTGGCTTTCGGAAAACAATGCAAGGTGGACACATGCATTTGGCATTTTACATTATTCTAAATACTTTTGAAGCAATTTGAGTAAACACGAGGGCTATTTCAAAGTCTGTTTAAAGTGCCATACTTCCTGCTGCCAGTTGGTAGCACTATGACCGTGACCCATAATAGCCACATCAATGTGATCAGCCCTCATTACCAAACATACAGCTGAATTTTCATCAAAATCACACAATGAACACAGAAGATATAAGGCACTTCCTGTTTTCCATTTTTACATTTATTGCTTCACCATGGCGACACAATGATGAACATCAAAAATCTGTTAGCAGTTTAGCATCTACAGTGTCTTGGCATGATGTTGCACAATTTTGGTGCCAGTCACGTGAATCCCCAAGGAGGAGTATTTAAAAGTTCAGAGACTACGATTTTCAGAAAATCCAAAATGGCCGACTTCCTGTTGGGTGGAGACTGTGATGACTGTGAGTATGAAAGTTGACAACTCTGATGTGTATGAAAACTTTCAAGAGTTTTCACGCATGTTAAGTGCCCCAAAAGTACCGAAAACCATGAAAAAATAATCATAAATATAGCGATGATGAGCCCAAGCACAACTGGTCCATTTCCACCTGGTGGCTTTCAGAAAACAATGCAAAGTCAAGTCATTTTTATTTGTATAGCGCCTTTCACAACACAGATCGTTTCAAATCAGTTTTACAGAAAATCATGCATTAACAAAAAATTAAACCAATATCTAAACTCAGCAAAAAAAAGAAATGTCCCTTTTTCAGGACACTGTATTTTAAAGATAATTTTGTAAAAATCCAAATAACTTTACAGATCATTATTGTAAAGGGTTTAAACAATGTTTTCCATGCTTTTTCAATGAACCATAAACTATTATTGAACATGCACCTGTGGAACGGTCGTTCAGACACTAACAGCTTACAGATGGTAGGCAATTAAGGTCACAGTTATAAAAACTTAGGACACTAAAGAGACCTTTCTACTGACTCTGAAAAACACCAAAAGAAAGATGCCCAGGGTCCCTGCTCATCTGCGTGAACATGCCTTAGGCATGCTGCATGGAGGCATGAGGACTGCAGATGTGGCCAAGGCAATAAATTGTAATGGCCATACTGTGAGACGCCTAAGACAGCGCTACCAGGAGACAGGAAGGACAGCTGATCGTCCTCGCAGTGGCAGATCACATGTAACAACACCTGCACAGGATCGGTACATCCGAATATCACACCTGCGGGACAGGTACAGGATGGCAACAACAACTGCCCGAGTTACACCAGGAATGCACAATCCCTCCATCAGTGCACAGACTGTCCGCAATAGGCTGAGAGAGGCTGGATTGAAGACTTATAGGCCTGTTGTAAGGCTGGTCCTTACCAGGCATCACCGGCAACAACGTAACCTATGGGCACAAACCCACCTTCGCTGGACCAGACAGGACTGGCAAAAAGTGCTCTTCACAGACAAGTTGCGGTTTTGTCTCACCAGGGGCGATGGCCGGACTCGCGTTTATCGTTGAAGGAATGAGTGTTACACCGAGGCCTGTACTCTGGAGCAGGATCGATTTGGAGTTTGAGGGTCCGTCATGGTCTGGGGCGGTGTGCCACAGCATCATCGGACTGAGCTTGTTGTCATTGCAGGTGATCTCAACGCTGTGCGTTACAGGGAAAACATCCTCCTCCCTCATGTGGTACCCTTCCTGCAGACTCATCCTGAAATAACCCTCCAGCATGACAATGCCACCTGCCATGGCCAGCGAAGAGCCTAGATCTCAATCCCATTGAGCACATCTGGGACCTGTTGGATCAGAGAGTGAGGGCTAAGGCCATTCCCCCCAGAAATGTCCAGGAACTTGCTAGTGCCTTGGTGGAAGTGTGGGGTAACGTCTCACAGCAAGAACTGGTAAATCTGGTGCAGTCCATGAGGAGGAGATGCACTGCAGTACTTAATGCAGCTGGTGGCCACACCAGATGCTGACTGTTACTTTTGATTTTGATCCCCCCTTTGTTCATGGACACATTATTCAATTTTTGTTAGTCACATGTCTGTGAAACCTGTTCAGTTTATGTCTTAACTGTTGAATCTTTTTATGTTCATACATGTTTGCTTAAAATAAAAGCAGTTGACATTTTTTTGCTGAGTTTATAAAGTCTTAGAGTGATCATTGTGTAGTTTGATAAAATACGATTGTGTTTAAAAATAAGTCATTAAATAATTGTATTTAGAAACCCCGCAGGCAACTGTGGCAAGGAACACAAAACTCCATAAGATGGTGGTTAATGGAGAAAAATAACCTTGGAAGAAACCAGGCTCACTGTGGGGGCCAATTCCCCTCTGGCTAACATCATGAATATAATGCCAATATTACTTATGTATAGTGCAAGTCATGGTTTAAAATTATTAAACTAAGTAAGTGTTAAGTGTCAGTGTTTAAACAAAGATTTTGTATGAACTGTAAGATTAATGACTAATATCTTTTGAGGTCCATCCTGGATTAACTGCAGAAGTTCACATAGATGCATTGTCCTTGTTAGTTGGCTGATGAAGGGTTTTGTTGGCAATTAATTGAGTCTATGTATTCCATTATAAGAGTGTAGTCCATCATTAGACCGAGGTGATGCACGCAGAGATCAGTGAGGTGCATCGCATTTCAACTGGATGGTAATTTCAAGGTGGACACATGCATTTGGCATTTGACATTATTCTAAACAATTTTGAAGCAATTTCGGTAAATATAAGACTATTTTAATGTCTGTTGTAAAAGCCACACTTTCTGCTGCCAGGTGGTGGCGCTGTGATCATGACCCAAAATAGTCAAATCCATGTGATTAGTCCCCAAGACTAAACATACATCTCAATTTTGATCTAAATCACACTTTGCACGGAAGATATGATACACTTCCTGTTTCCCATTTCTCATTAATTTAATGCCATGGCAACACCGTTCGATATGTCAAAATCTGTTCACAATTTAGCATCTTCAATGTTTTGGCATAATGTTTAAATTGGTGACAGTCTTATGAATCACCTAGGAGGAGTATTTAAAAGTTCAGAGACTGCAATATTCAAAAAATCAAAAATAACCTGTTGGGCGTACCCAATGACTGGAATTATGAAAGTTGTCTGGCTTAATGAAAACTATATATGTACCAATTGTGATGACTGTAGGTGAAAATGGGGGTGCTACAGAGGCTGTCTTACACACCCATAAAGGGTGTGTGAATACGTTGCCATGGCAACAGTGTTTAAGATATCATATATCCCTTTACAAATTTACATCAGCAGTGTCTTGACATTATTCTAAAGAATTTTGAAGCAATTCATGTAAACATAAGAGGGCTATTTCAAAGTCTGTTAAAAGTGCCATACTTCCTGCTGCCAGTTGGTGGCGCTATGGCCATGACCCATAATAGCTGCATAAATGTGATCAGCCTCCATTACCAAACATACAGTTGAATTTTCATCAAAATCATATAATGCACACAGAAAATATAAGGAACTTCCTGTTTCACATTTTTAGCCATTAATTTATTGCTGCGCCATGGTGACACCATTCAAAATATAAAAAATGAATTCACAATTTAGCATCTATGATGTCTTGGCATGATGTTCCACAAATTTGGTCCCAGTCTCATGAATTCCTTAGGAGTATTCAAAAGTTCAGGGCTTGTGATTTTCAGAAAATCCAAAATGGCTGACTTCCTGTTAGGTGGAGCTAATGACTGTAATTCTGAAAGTTGTCCGGCTTGATGAAAACAATATACATATAGCAAGTCTGATGACTGTAGAAGAAACTGACCCCACCACTTTTGTCAAAAGGTAGCGCTGCAGAGCTCCCCAGCCACGCCCATTTGTTAATTATTGCCCAGGCCTAATGGCCAACAACTCTAATGTGTGTGCAAACTATCATGAAACTTCAAGCATGACAAGTACCTCAAAAACACATGCATAAAAAGGAATAATGATATTTAATGCATTGCCGTGGCAACACTATTTAAGATATCAGGAATCCCTTCAGAATTTTAAATCTGCACTGTCTTGACATTATCATCAAAAAGTTTTTTTGAAGCAATTCAGGTAAACATAAGAGGGATATTTCAAAGTCTGTTAAAAGTGCCACACTTCCTTCCACCAGTTGGTAGCGCTATGACTGCGACCCACAATAGCCACATCAATGTGATCAGCCCGCAAGGCCAAACATATGGCTCAGTTTTGATGTAAATGCACAGAGAAGATAGGAGATGCTTCCTGTTTCCCATTTTTTTATGTTATTTTGTCATGTCGCCATGATGACACCGTTGGATATATCAAAAATCCGTTCGCACTTTAGCATCGTCAATGTCTTGGCATGATGTCGCACACATTTGGTACCTGTAACAAGAATCCCCTAGGAGTATTATTTCAAATTCCAGAGCATGCATTTTTCAAACAATCCAAAATGGCCAATTTTCTGTTGGGTGGAGCTTATGACTGTCAGTGTGAAAGTTGTCCGGCTTGATGAGATCTATATATGTACAAAGTTTGGTGACTGTAGCTCAAAAGGGATGTGCTACAAAGCCCCCCATCTTCTAGGTGGCATTACAGAGCCCCCTCTACATGCCCATGTATGAACTTTTGCCAAGCCCTAATGGCGGACGACTCTGATGCGTGTGCTAAATGTAATGAGTTTTTGAGAATGTTAAGTGCCCCAAAAGCCCCCAAAACAAAAACAAAAAAATCCTTAGAAAGGAGAAAAATCCTTTCAGTGCTTGGGCCCTAATAATAATAATCCTTAGAAGAACAATAGGGCCTCCGCACTTTCAATGCTTGGGCCTTAATAACACTTAATATTAACATTTACACTCCCTATCGAGTCCCATGCAAAGCATACTGGGAACTCTAAATCCCCTGCCCAGTTTCAGTTAACCAAACCAAAAATATTAATGTAGTCCAAACACAAATGGATTGAAGTAAACTTTTTTATTATTATTGAAACAAATCACTTAAATTAAGTTCACTTGGTTGCATGCATTTTTTATTTTTTATTTTTTTTTAGTAATATGAACAAAGGAGGATTCTGTTAGCCTAACAGTAGTGAAAGTTCTTTTCTTTTGAGTGTATTAATTTACCTTATTTAATAGTTGTCCAAATTAAGGGAAAGCATTTATTTATCAATGTTCTTAAAATTTGGAAGTAACAAAAAGGAACTCCTGTCATTTGCTTTACACAGGCCACACTGAAAGACTGTCATTTTTTTTAAACAGAGAAAACAGCGAAAAGGCAGAGAAAAGGCTGTCTCTTGATTTGCCTTTCTACTGTGGTTTGTGTTTGCAGGAATCAGCAACGCTGAGGCACGGCAGCCAGGAAAGGCTCCCAACTTCAGTGTGAACTGGACTGTGGGAGACCAGGCTCTAGAAGTCATTAATGCCACCACAGGCAAGGATGACATGGGCATACCCTCTCGTCTCTGTAAGCACGCCCTATACAGTCGCTGGGTTCGGCTGCACTCTAAGGTATGGCTCTTACCTTTTCATATGATAACATGGATAATTTTGAATGTGTACAAATGCTGTAGGCAGCTCACTTTTCTAAATGTCAGCAAAACATTAAACACTAGCAAGAATCCCCCTTTATCTTCATTTAAAAATTCTGCCGTCATTTACGCACCCTCAAGTCATTCCAAACCACTAAGACTTTCTTTCTTCCATGGAACACAAAAGGAAATGTTAGGCAGAATGTTAGCCCCAGTCACCGTTCACTTTCATAATATTAAAAAAAAAAAGATGCAATGAAAGTGAATGGTTACTGAGGCTAACATTCTGCCTAACATCTCCTTTTGTGTTTCATGGAAGCAAGAAAGTCAGATTGGTTTGGAACGACTTGAGGGTGAGTAAATTATTTTTGGAAACTATTCCTTTAAGTGTCACCTCTAGAGGCATGACACTGTCACCTTCCCTCTCCGCAGCTCTTGTCAACTCTTCGTATCAAAGTGGACAAGCCCAGCTCATACCACGAAGCCAAACAAGCAGCGGTGGAGTACCACACAGCGAAGCAAACACTCATCAAGGCCTTTCACAAAGCGGGTCTGGGCGCCTGGGTGAAAAAGCCCATAGAACAGGACCAGTTCTCCCTGAACTCTTGAAGAGGGACCAAAACAAAGACCAGGACATGACAACAACCAGCTGTTAATACTTCACTTGATGTGTGGGTGTGCACGTGTGTGTGTGTGTGTGTGTGATGATGTTTGTTCTCAGACAAACCAAGAGCCCTTTATTGTCATTTTGCTCTCTCTCTGTGTGCAGTCATGACTTTGCTTTTTAATTTGTAATGTAGGAACAGATTGTCATCGAAATGATTGTTTGTTTGTTTTGAAGTTAGTGGCATTAGCTTACAGCAGGATGTAATGTCATTTGTAACTGGAAAAAATACTTTTTACATTTTTGTTTTGTTTAAATTTGTTTTTGTTTAGTTTGTTTGTTTCTTTTTTTTCGGTTTGTATCATTTGGGGTTTTGTTTGTTTTTATTTTGTTTGGTTTTGTTTCATTTTGTTTTGTTTTTATGTTTGGTTTGGTTTTTTTAATTTCCCTTTTTTTTAATTTTTTTTTTATTATTATTGAGGGTTGTTCTGACAATTATGCGCATGCATATGGCTTCATGTCAACCACACAGCTGTGCACGCGTTTGAAGGTTTCCTGGTTCAGCCTACCCTAATGCTGGCTCACCTTTGAGCATGGTTCTCCTTAATATGCAAATCATAAGCATATTTATATGTTTTATTCTGTACCCTCCAGATTTTAGAGGGGGAATCGTTCAGACATTTAATACATGGCATGGTCCCTTTAGCTAGAAAATAAACGTTTGTCAGGACTCGTAAACTTTAGTGTAGATTTAGCAAACTCCGTCTTTATAGTCAGAATAGATTTCAGATTTTAATTTGACCTCAGAGGGAAACATGACTGCATATGGCTTTGTGAGAGCTTGGAAAGTAGACTGTATCCCCATATGGTTTGATTTTGAATTGGATGATTGAATAGTCTTTTTATGGATGCAACCAAAGTGCATTGATGTTATTAAACAATGTGTCTGTCATGGCTATATAAATTTCTCAAAGGTCTTAAATGCATGCACGTATTGTGTGAGGCACATTGCTTTGATTCAGACCTCGCTCAAAGCCCTTTATCTGGGCTTAATGCTTCACTAGCCAATTGAAATGGACCATTTTAGAAGCCCCTACTTTTTTAGGTTTTACACAGTTTTGTCTTTTAAGCTGCATGGACTCTAAATTATCACACAAATGGGAAGTTCCCAGATGACTCTGATCTGTTGGTGTTATTCAGTTTAAAGGAATAGTTCAACCAAACATAAATTCTTTGATTTACTGAGCCTCATGTATTCCACATTCTTCCAGATGTTTCTTTATGCACTACTTTATATTTATGCAGCTTTTTTCCATACAAGGACAGTTCACAGTGACCATGGCTATAAAGCTCCAAATAGGACCAGAAAAATACCATCAAAGCAGCATTAAAGTAGTTCCAACTTGTGCGCTACATTCCAAGATTTTTGAAGCTGTACAATAGCTTTGCGTTAGGAATAGACCAAAATTGAAAGATGTGAAATCTCATTCATGTTTCAGATTCAAAGCAGAAGTGTTGATGCCGAAAATGCCATTGGTTCTCATGTGCAGCGTTACCTGAAAGTGACTTGCCAATTCACATAGAATAGAGAATGAGATTTGACCACTGCAGCTGAGGGGAAGATTATCAGTGAATAACACTTAAATTTCAGTCTGTCCCTCACAAAAAGCTATCATATGTCTTCAGAAGACTGGGAATATAATGCACAAGTCACATTGGACTACTTTGTGTTTTTTTTTTTTTTATAATTTTTTTTTATCTTTTTTGGAGTTTGACAGATGTAGTCACTACGAACTCTCATCTCATGCAAAAGAGGAACCAGTACATTCTTCAAAAGTTTTTCTTTTGTGTTCCATGAAGATATACAGCTTATGGGTTTCGAACAACATGAGAGTAAATTATGATAACATTAGGGTTAAAATATTCCTGTAACATTCATGCTGCATTCAGTCACTGCAGGTTTGAGCGCAGGGCACTCATGGGAGTTTTCGAGATGGCAGAATGGACTGAAAAATGATGCATGTTTATTATTGACAAAAGCCATCTCTGCATGCAGAAGAGAGGGTTTGCAGGGGCCACTCTGACTTTTACTTTATCCTTGTGTCTTGTTTGAGACTTTTTGTTCATATACCTGAATGCCTGCATTCCTCTGCAAAGACTTAGACTCTGTAAGTCCTTAAGGAAGAGGTTTCCCCTCTAGAGACTTCTGCTTTACAAAGTTATGAGCCAACAGTGCAGGCTGTCTTTGATTTATGGCTTATCCAGTGCAGCATGTTTGACTGGTAAGGTTACCAAGAGCCTGAAAGCAGACCTATTTTCTGTACTAACTTTTTAAAAGGTGGCCATTGGAGGTATTTAGATTCCAGGAGTAGTAGTGTTAATACTAATATAACAGATGTAGTAATGCGTCACATTTCATTCATTTTACACACAAGAAAATTACAGAAACAAAGCTGCATTAGTAATAAAAGCAATAGTTTGCCCAAAAATGAAAATTGTCATTATTTACTCAACTTTATGTTGGTACAAATCCATATGCTGTTATTTCTTTTCTGTTCCGTGGAACAGAAAAAAATAGCAGCATGCATGTTTTGAATGACATTGGGTCATTTTGGGGTAAACTATTCCTTTATAACTCTCAAAATAATCAGATATTGAGGATGTAACTTATTGAAGGGTTGCAGGTACATCAGAGCCTGTTATTTCTTACAGTTCGGCCATCTTTGCCTTCCACGAGTATAGACTTGCATCACGCTGCACCGTTTTCTGAAGGTGCTCTCTTTCCATTCCCTCACAATTGCATCAGGTTTCTCCAGCGGGATTATGCTGATTTTAAACCTTTTAAAGAAACCAGCAGTATGCGTGTTCGTTCGTTCGTTCAAGTGTGTTTGTTTGTGCACCTGCTGCTGAGCCCGTTTGGCACTCTGCAGAGACGTCAAAGCACCATAACTTGGAGATTGCTGAATCTTCACCAAAGATGTCAATTTTTTGATCATTTTAAACATTCAAACGGATACTATTTTTTAAAGACGAGAACATTGTTGGTGCAAAGATTGTTCAGCATTTTACAGTTTTGCCTTGAGTTGTGTTCATTCATTTACTATTGTATTTTTTCATGTGTACATTTGAGTTGGATTAGTCAGGACTGGATTTAGAACATGCTTGTAACTCTCAGTATTCTTGTATGTGGTGGATGTACTGCTGTAAATATATTGTGACCCTCTCAGATGCTGTTACAGTGGACTGTTTGCATATGTATGACTAAGATTTTCAATGAGCGAAAAATCTTTGATTTTCAATCAAAAAAAGCATCATGCATTTGGTTTTAAAATCTTCACACAAAGCTTGGAAAATTCCAGCATGAGAAAAGGGGCTCTAGTACCCATGGTTTGGGCAGTAATGTATTTCCGAAGGGTCCCTATGAGCGTATGGGGAATCTACAGTACTGTAATGATTAATGACTGTAGACTCCCTTTGCTATAATAGAAATGATTATGCCCTGAAATTAATGAGCACAGTCAGTTCTGCATAAATGTGGCTCAGCAAAAAATAACGCTTTTCTGGGGACACTTTTCAAGGACAGCAGACTTGAGGGACTTTTTTTTTTTTTTCACATTCTTTTTTGCATCATTCTAATTTTGTCTTCACCTTACTGCTGTCAGAACTTCAACTGTCTGTTTCTACTGTTATGTTGGGGATTTTGATGAATGATGTCACAATGTACGTAGTCAGTGTTCGAATTGATGGGTTGGAGGGGCTATGGGGGTCCTGGAACAAATAAGAAAAAAATGAACATGCTTCGTTGAATTTAAAAAAGGAAACGTTCAATTATTACCCTGAGGTAACGTGATTTATTAATGCACCAACTTTTCATCAGTGAGTGCATCCATAGCATATTTAAAAATCTGAGAACGCAAGAAAACTGCGTTTACATGAGATTTGAAATCATGTTTTTTTCCAACCGGTCTCATGAAAAGTCACAATAATAGTACGAAAGGGTGAAATAGTACATCGGAATTGTACAAAAACATATAACTTTGACTCTTAGAGAAAAATAAAATAACCAACAAACAATGTTACGATTTTTCCTAAGTTTAACCCCCTCACCCAAACCCTAACCATGATTTAAATTGGAAATCATTGTATAGAAGAAAGAAAATATTGGTATTTGGAACGAGACGATCTTGTATTACAGTTTGTTGTTATGGACATACAACAGTCATGTGTAGCCTGTTACTTTAATATATGTGGAATGAGTAACCAAATTTGTTCACTGACATTTCCTTTCTTAAAATAAAGTGTTGGATAGGAGGCTAGCTAAAATTTGATGCCTGTCTTATATTGATTTGAAATTTGTTGTTGATTGGTTGAAATAATAGTAGTTTCTTTTCATATAAGCTAAATCGTACGGTGTCTTACGATTTCGCCGTCTCGTACCAGTTGTCTTGAGACTACATTGGTTATTCTCTGCAATTGACATCAAAATCTAAACAGGCATGCGCACAACACTTGCCGACTTGGTTAAGTCGGTAAGAACGCCAGTAAAGGTGTTTACATCTGACGAGAAATCGGTGTAGTGGGCAAAATCTACATGGTGAACGGTTTTTGATCGTTTACAAACTCACCCCAATAAAGGAAAACCGTTTAAAGCATGCAAACGCCTCAGTGATCTGAAATCGATTTCTAACTTAATGTTCTAAACACCGAAGTGCACGATGCTCCATTTTAAGGGGGTTGAATGGGACTAGCACTCCAGACCCCCATCTTCACATAAGACTAACATTACAAATCATTGTTAATAAATGGTTCTTCGGTCTTTATTACTATAATATCTTCGATTTTACCTCTGTGTTTTACTGGCGCTTATAGCTAGGCTTCTAGCAGATATTTTTAGGTAATTTTAAAATTAGAAGTTAGCACATGATTATGTTCAGATGAATCTATTCACAAATCCTTTGCTGTAGAGTTAGTCACAAACTAAAATAACTTAAAATCAGACACCACTTCTAAAATACTGTATATTCACTGGCACAGAGTTCAGTTTTTTGGGGTTGTTTAGAGTTGGGGGGGGGGGCCCCCAATAGCCCTGACACAATTCAAACACTGTACATAGTTCTATCTAATATGGAAACTTTGTTTATTTGTTCTTTTTGGAAACTGAGCCTTGTCTTAGCGAAGAGTCCTGAATTTCACCCTCCTCTGTTCCTGGCCAGCCCGTTTCTAAACGTCTTGTGAAATGGTGACTGTACAGTGGAGTCCGGCGGTGGTCCGGTTTGCGTGTCGAAGCCTGGCGTACCCTGGTCCGTACCTGGCTCGATCATGGTCCACACCGTCTTTTGCCTGTCCTTCGTAATATCCACATGGGTCACCTGCATGAGCTACTTCACTGAAACTGCACCCAGCATGACGACAAACTTTAAAAAAAAAAAAAAAAAAAAAAAAGGACTTGTATGTAGAAAAAAAAAAGAAAATAGATCTAAATATACAAAAAATGAAAGGAATAAAAAAAGATCTTAGTTTACCTTTGCTTATTGGTGTCTTTTTTTTCCCCCCCTGAATTTCTGGGTTATTTGAAGTGTGTGTGAATGTTGTTCATATAAAACTATTACAAATTAACTTATTTCTTATTGGCTTTGTTCCAAAACCTAGTGAGTGCCTTTCTGTCTGCTGCCTTCCAAGGCAGCATCCTAACTGAAATGGAACCTCATAAGTGAATGATTTGGGAGCACTACATAGGCAAACACACAAATAGCACTCTGCCCGGAAAACAAAGGCTGTTCAGCCATGAGCACATATTAAAATAAATGGGAGAAATTGGAACACTCAATATAGCTGCTGTAGAAAAGAAAGCATCATCTTATATGTAAAAGAGCCAAACATTATAGATAATGACATCGGCTGTAAGTTTACTCCAGAACGTGCATGCGCATTAGCTCGCACTACTTACACTACAAAATGACATAGAATGTATAAGTATGCGGTTTGGGACGCACCTCGTGTTTTGTTTTTTGACCTGTGCTAAAGAAACACAATTGTCAGATTTTACTGCTGATTTTAAATGCGTTCTTTGATCATAATCTTGACCAACTGTTTTGAAGATTTAGGTCTTTCCCCATTCAATTAGATTGGAGCTGTACTTTTATGCTTCTATTTTTCCATGTGTCCATAGAAAATAGCTCCTCGGGAGTGTTCCCAAGATGGCCCAAAAGTGGACTGACTTGCCTTGAAAGTGTGACAGAAGACTACGCCTACAATTGATTTCAATTGAGTTTTTGTTGCTGTGTTGCCAAGTTAACAATGTGATACTAAAAAGCTTAAAAAATACATCACAACACAAAATGTGGGTGAAATAGTCTTTTTATTATTATTATTGAAATTGAACTGTTTGATACTTTTCAGTATTTAATGTATTTTAAGTAAGTCTATATTTATTATCATAATTATGCTTGTCCAACATCTTAGCTTTATTGTTTATTTTATTTAATTATTTATTTTTTTCAACAAAAAAGTGGGCATTTGCCTTCACCATGAAGGATACTGATACTGCCTGGGAATTTGGCCATATCTAGGTATCACAGCATAAATATGCTTACCCACCTCTGGAGCGAGCCTAAGATACCTTTAAATGCTGCCTAGGTAGGCAGCTTGCAAGGCTTTAGAACTATTTCTGTGTACCATTGAAATGTCCCTGTACATTGTAAAACAACAACAGACTCAAATGTACTGTGATCAGATTTGCAGAGTTCTGTATGATGACATTTTCGCTGTGCTGTTACAGATCCAGACACTGCCATGCATCAGAGCCTTTTGTTTCAAACTCAAGCAGATATTCGGTGGTTCCCACTACTGCTACTGCCTACCTGTCAAGGTTTAGAAATCCTATGCAGTCACTCCCAGAAGCCCCTATAAAGTTTGGTGTTGGTTTGTTGAGGTAATTTCAGGACAGCATGCTCCTCAACTTCCAAAGCTTCTTTAACTCTTGTGATCTGGCTCTCTTGGGTTGAATGCCTCCTTTCAGCTGGCGAGCTAACTGTCGTCAAACCAGGTGTGAAGTTCTTGGACCGCAAAACAGTGGTGGGTTTATCGTGATTTTGCTCTAAATTACTCCTTTTATAAATGCTGTGTCTCTCGTTGACTCTGGCAAAGCTGTCAGATGCATAGTGTTCCTATCAATATTGAATCAATAGCCAGTGGCACACAGCGACTCAAAAACCAAGTCAGTCTGGTGGGATCTGCTGTCGGAGTTATACAGGGAAGCCCAGAAGTCTTCTTGCTAGGATCTAAAGTGCACAGACTAGGATCTAAAGTGCACAGACTAGGATCTAAAGCGCACATCATGTTCCGAACTCTAGTGTGTGAGTTCAGCAGTGATTTTCAGAGGGTTGTCGGCGTAATTTCTATAGGTAATTTTCAGGGCGCAATCTGTCGAAAGTCATTTCGTGCAACACAAATGATCATTTGGTGCCACTAGCACAGCTAGCTAAATCAGTTATCTAAAAGACTATAAACAATGATGATAATCTGTCAGTTGCGCATTATCGCAGAATAAACCCCAACAGGCTTGTCAGGACCCCGATGCAGAGCAAAGGACTCCTGTTTCACCCGGAAGGTGTTTATTTTGAAATCATGACCAGCTGACTATAGATTATCCTGCTTATTATGTGGGGAATTATCTAAGAAATAAATAAATGGACATGAAATACTGATTTGAGTAGAAATTATTTTGTGAGAAGAGACCACAGTTTCCAGAAGCAGATGAATTCCACCTTCTGTTTGCGTCAAGAGTTCTGTTGGTGTTTAATTTGGGAAAATGATGGTCTGACTGCTTATTATCCTGCATATTACATGACTACTTGCCAATAAAATAATTAAATGGACACAAAATATTTCATTTACGTTATTATGTGAAAAGAAAGAGGCCACAGTCTCCAGAAACGGCTGAATTCAACCTCTTGTTTGTGTTGGAGTTCTGGTGGTTTTTATATTGCAAAAATGACTCATCATCCCATTTATTACATGACTACTTGCCAAACAAATATAATAAATGGACATTAAACATTGATTTAAAAAGAAAATATTTTATTAGCTTACTTGTAGAGATCATAGATTGATAGAAGTAGGAAAGATGACTTGCAATACCCAGTGACCGTTCATTATTCAGAAATGTCAGACCGCTGGATGGAGTGATTGATTGACCAATCAAAACAGATCTGAGTATTAAAGAGGGCCTTGTAATTAATAATGACAGTACATGCAAGTCACTTGCAGTGGAAAGTGTGCAAGCAGCATCACTGTTGCTAACATAACTGTTATGGGTACCTCATCAGGCAAACGCAACTGCTGTTTGCTAATGTCTATTTGGCAATAGGTGGAAATTCTTAATCTTATTTTTATCATAACAGAAACATTTTAAACCCTTTTGAAACAAGTGTGGGAACTCTGCCCAAAATTAAGTGAATCTCACGAAACCTGCCAAGAATCTAAAGAAATAAATAAAATATACATTACTGTGGAAAAGTTTTAGGCATTGGGAAAAATGTTGCATGGTGAGGGTGTCTTCAAAAATAATGCCATAAATTGTTTTCATTTATCAATTAACATCATACAAAGTCCAGTAAACATAAAAAAAAAAAAAAAAAAAAGCTAAATCAATATTTGGTGTGACGACCTTTGCCTTTAAAACAGCACCAATTATCCTAGGTACACCTGGATACAGTTTTTCTTGGTTGTTTGCAGATTGGATGTTCCAAGCTTCTTGGAGAATTTGCCACAGTTCTTCTATCTATTTAGGCTGTCTCAATTGCTTCTGTCTCTCCTTATAATCCCAGACTGACTCAATATTCAGTGGGGGGCTCTGTGGGGACCATACCATCTGTTGCAGGGCTCCCTGTTCTTCTATTCTATTTGCAAAAGGAATGTTTGGGAGTCTAAAATGTATGTTTCCTATTAACACACTAAAGCTGAAGCTATAAATAACCATCTAAAGACAAATGTTTTTGTGAAACATCTTATGTGCCTAAGACTTTTGTGATCCTAAGATGTAAGATTAATGATCCTAAAAATAGGCTTCATTTTTATTTGGTTTCTTTTGATTTTGGATCAAAATGTGACCAGGGCATGTTTTAGTGCTCGCTTAGCAGAGTTTATTTATTTTCCCCAAACAACACATCATCATGTTGTTGTTGTTTTTTTAATAATTAGGCCATACTGATTTTTGAAAGTGTTTGACTAAATTTAGAATCTAAACTTTGACTCAACTTGGAGTCACATTACTACCACACTATTCTACATATGGCCAGATTAGTAAGACTGGAATGGTAGTATGCATTTCTGAATTTAGTCCTTTTTTCATGTATTTATTTTTTATGTTTATATCTGGTGACTCAGATACATCTTGATTCTAGAATATTCCACTTAACTAATAGAACCACAAAGTTTGTCCTACATAATAAAGTCGCCCTGTTATTAGTTGTTTTTTCCCTGCAGTGGCTCAGTGATTTTCTTCAGTGATCAGCTTAATGGAGCTGGAGCTGCTGGTTCAGACTGTGTATTCCTCAACAGATGGAGTTTTTCTCCTCCAAACACCTCCACCTGCTACGATTCCTGCTGCATCAGTTCCTGCTTCTGTGTGATGAACTACAGGCTCCTGTGCAACCCAGAGGCGCGAGTCTAACGGAAACATGTCCTGGTAACATTTGACCCCAAAATCAAAAATCAAAATGGAAATTATATTTTGCAAAAAGGGGTCTTACCTTCACCTACCCTCTGGTTTGACATGGTAAAAGGGCTGTCTAGAAGTTTATGAGCTAGGGAGTTTTCTGTCCCCTTTCTCTTCCCTCTTGACCAGACCTTGTCAGGATGGACTGACTGCCCTTTGCTGACTTGGTTATATTAATCTCTGTCGGGGCCTCGGGAGCAGGACCACTACATTGTCCAGCAAAGAGCTTTTCCTGGTCTTCAGTTTGAGTCTGTATAAGTGTAATTGTGAAGAAAGGAAAAGATAAAAATGTTATCTAAGTCTTTCAATGTGTTCATTTATCTGTCTGTGTGAAAGCATTCTTAAGTTATTTGTAAGTCTTTAAAAACTGCACCGTGTTTCCATGCTGTCAAAAATGCTCAAATCAGTTATCCTTTATCAATAAAGAACAAGTGTCAGGGATAAACATTTTCACGAATAATAAGCCGACATGGTTCTGAGACTAAAACACTTGTTTTAGCCTGTTGTGCTCAAGAGCAAGATTAGAGAAGACAGTTAGTTCAAACTTCCGCAGCTGCCTGGGTACTTGCTCTGGAAATGGTATCTTGTTTGGATGACTGTGTCTAGTAAGTAATAACCAGTTTCCTTCATTTTAAATGCACAGTTGGCAAAAATCAAACTTCCCTTGACATATTTGGCCCACAGTACTTTGAATTTGAAGTATTTTGTTAAAAAGTATGCTAAAATATTTTTTCTTAACTTTTTATCACCATCAGAATGTATTTATTAAAATCCCTTTAAAATAGAGCAGTGTTTAATCTCTTGTTGAAATTTGCTGTCAGTTGTGCTTTTATTGCACCTCAAGTGTTAATCATATTTCTCTGCATACAGCTATTGCTTTTTTCTCTGGAGACGGCATCTTGATCTTTTTGAATCCATACTTGTGCAGATATGGCCACAGTTTTCACTGAAGAGTCAAAACTCCTTCTAGGGATCCGTATTCAGACGCGGCCACAAAGTTTCACATGAGCTCACCTGTCCAGTTGTGGTTGAAAATGAAGCAGCGAGCAGGGACTGGCCACCTTAAAAGATATCATACATCATCAGATTGCATTCAGGGGGACAATGGAATCCGCACTCATTCAAGGCCCAGATTTCCATTTCAATTTTCTGCTCAATGGAGTTGATGTATGTGGCGAATCGCTCCACGGCCTCACTCTTCACTGGCCCGCTCCATCTTCACACCATTTATTAGCTTGGAATCCCGGTGACCTTGTCTCTCCCCGCTCACGCTGACGCTACATCTGCTGTCACCGAGAGAAAGAGAAGCGCCGCAGTATGAGACAGGCCGCAAACCCCAGGAGGACATTACACTTATCTTCCTTCAGCATACTTCAATTTGGTCTGAACCCAGCATCAGTGCCCCATTTCAAGTTGTTTGTTAAACTTTACTTTTACTTTCCCCTGGAAATGGATGGATGTCACCATGTTTCTCTGACTCCTGTTAAACATTCTTGGTGGTTGCATGGAGATGAGCTGAAACCATAATTTGCAGTTGTTGTTGTTATTGTTATCATAGTTGTCGTCATTGTTCCTTTTTTTTTTATCATAGATGTCGTTATTGCTATCATTGTTTTTATTTAATTATCATCATTGTTTTTGTTGTCACCATCGTTGTTTTTGTTACCGTTGCTGTTATCATTAGAGTAGTTGTTCTCATTGTCATTGTAATTTTTTCCCTACCTTCATTGTTGTCTTTTGTTTGTTTAAACCATCGCATTTATCATTGTTTTGTCATTGCTGTTATTGTTTTTTGTCACCATTATTATCGTTGTTTTTGTTGCAGTCCTTTCTGTCATTGTTTTTTCTTACCATTGCTATTGTTGTTTTTGTTACTGTCGTTGTTGTTAGTCGTTATCTTTGTTTTTGTTACCATTGTTGTGGTTCTTGTTAGCGTTGTTGTTGTTGTTATAATTGTTTTTGTTAGTTCTTTTGTTTTTGTCACCATCGTTGTTGCCATTGTTTTTGTTCTAAGGCGGGAAAGAGTACTTACTATTGTTATTGTTTTTTGTTACTGTCGTCATCATTGTTTTTGTTACCCCCATTATCATTGTTTTTGTTCATTTTTTTAATGTTTTTTGTAACAATTGTTGTTATTGTTAGCGTAGTTTTTTGTTGTTATCATTGTTTTTGTTACAGTTGTTATCATTGTTTTTGTCGCTGCCGTTATAATTGTTTTTGTTACCTTCGTTGTTGTCTGTTTTTGTGACCATCGTTAAACTTTGGCACAGAACAACACATGAATGATACATCAAATCATGCAATTTATTAAGGAGATATGTGCTATTACTTATCTAAGAATACCTTAGCAATCGCATAGCAATACCCTGGCAACAACCCACAGCACCCTAGCATTGTGATGTGAGTTTTGCATAGGCAAGGACTACTCACATTTGTTATTGTGGTTGTTGTTGTTTTGGTGTATTTACATGCAAATTCTGATCTTTTGGAAATCTTTGTCGTGTCTTTCTGGCACAGCGACAGTGGGGAGTGACAGCTGCATTTGTTTTTCTAAGGCGGGAAAGAGCACTTACCTCATAACAGCGGTCTGTTAGTGTTTGTGTCCGCTAGATTTAGCCAGCCTGTGATTACATTGTTTCCTCATGTCAAATAAAACACTACACGCCTATTCACTTTACAAAACCATTTAGCTAATGTCTCACAAGTTAATTGTCCCTGTTCCCTCTGCCAACCTTAAGCATATTGATCTATTGTAATTACTTGAGGTACGGCCGCAGAGCTGAGCAAAGAGAGCAGAGACGTTGTCACCGAAAAGGATAACATTTATCTGAGCATTCAGACCTTCACGAAAATTCTGACGAGGGATTATTTGAAACTGACAGAATAATTAAAAACATCGACCCAGTCTCTATTGATAGGATATGTGGAAGAATGGGAGTGAATTAGCATTTTGACCTTCCTGTGACAATGGCACGGATGCCCCTTTATTAGATGGGCACACGCCGGACCTAAAGAGACATCAAAGAGTCTCTCTGGCAAAGGTGTGTTAAGGGACAAATAGAGAGAGAGAGAGAGATTAATGTCACATTACCTAGTCATTGTCTCATTGCATACAGTTTCCACAAAGTGAGGGCATATTTGAATATCTAAATTGTCTGTGGGCTGCTGGAATGGCAGTTAATGGGTCTTTGTCCTTGTCAGATTTCAGCAAGTCAAAAAAGGATGTCGGACTGGTAAATTCGTACACCTAACTACCACAAAATTGCAGCATTACTGCTTCCGTTTATCTACCATACCTACCTACTTACCTAAGATTGCAATTTTCACATTTCTAATAAATACAAATGTGTTCAGCTAAATATACTGTAATTGTATTATTGTCTGTATTGTGCTTTATACTTGTATGCTATAGGCTACATTATATCCGAATTTATGTTTTAGTAGATTAAGCATACTGTATATTACTATTGTAATAGTAGGTTATGTTACTACACAAAATGCAAATTGGACCTTTTTGTTAATTATTACTATATCCAGACCACATTGAAAATCAGAGATTTGTAGTAAATTACTAAACTCTCTCTTTTCAATATACCCATTGTATTTACACTAAAGTATATTTAGAATATATTAGTATAATGTATGTTTTTTATACTATAAGCAATATCGCAAGAGTGCGATATGGCCCTACATTAGCACTGCTTTTGATTCGGCCACAGCCACGAGGCCACAGACCGAATGCCGTAGGTAATCACAGCAGTGCTGATTTAGAATCAGAATCAGAATCAGCTTTAATGCCAAGTATGCTTACACATACAAGGAAATTGTCTTGGTGACAGGAGCTTCCAGTGTACAATAAAATACAAAAACAATACAAAAACTGCAGCAAGACATAGATAATAATAAAAAATAAAACGAATTATACACATATGTACAGACACACACATACATACATATACACATGGGTAGTGCAAATCTAATACAATCTGTTATGTACAGTGCAAATGTTGTTTTTTTTCTCTCACTCAGAGGAATGAAATGGCAGAAGAGGTTGGATGTGTTTGGATAAATATAAAAAAACTAAACTGTGTATTGCACATAGTTATTGCTCAATGGGGCAGTTTTAACTGTTCATGAGATGGATAGCCTGAGGGAAAAAACTGTTCCTGTGCCTGATGGTTCTGGTGCTCAGAGCTCTGAAGCGTTGGTCAGAAGGCAACAGTTCAAAAAGGTAGTGGGCAGGGTGAGTGGGGTCCAGAGTGAATTTTCCAGCATTTTTCTTCACTCTGGAAGTGTATAGTTATTGAAGGGGGGGCAGGGGGCAACCAATAATCCTCTCAGCAGTCCGAACTGTCCTTTGTAGTCTTCTGATGTCTGATTTCATAGCTGAACTGAACCAGACAGTTACTGAAGTGCAGAGGACAGACTCAATGACTGCTGAGTAAAATGGTATCAGCAGCGCCTGTGGCAGGTTGAATTTCCTCAGCTGGCAAAGGAAGTACAACCTCTGCTGGGCCTTTTTCACAATGGAGTCAATGTGGGTCTCCCACTTCAGGTCCTGTGAGATGGTAGTGCCCAGGAACCTGAGTGACTCCACTGATGCCACAGTGCTGTTTAGAATGGTGAGGGGGGTCAGTGTTGGGGTGTTCCTCCTAAAGTCCACAATCATCTCCACCGTTTTGAGCGTGTTCAGCTCAAGGTTGTTTTGACTGCACCAGAGAGCCAGCTGTTCAAGCTCCCTTCTGTATGCAGACTCATCGTCATCTTGGATGAGGCCGATGACAGTGGTGTCGTCTGCAAACTTCAGGAGCTTGACAGAGGGGTCCTTGGCGATGCAGTCATTGGTGTAGAGGGAGAAGAGTAGTGGGGAGAGCACACATCCCTGGGGGCACCAGTGCCGATTGTACAGGTGCTAGAAGTGAATTTCCCCTGTCTCACAAGCTGCTGCCTGTCCGTCAGAAAGCTGGTAATCCACTGACAGATAGGCATGGGAACAGAGAGTTGGTGTAATTTATTCTGGAGTATAGCTGGGATGATGGTGTTGAAAGCTGAACTGAAGTCCACAAAAGGGATACTTGCATATGTCCCTGGTCTGTCCAGATGTTGTAGGATATGTTGCAATCCTATGTTGACTGCATCATCCACAGACCTGTTTGCTCGATAAGCAAATTGAAGGGGATCTAGAAAGGGTCCAGTGATGTTCTTCAGGTGGGCCAACACCAGTCTCTCAAATGATTTCATGACCACAGACGTCAGGGCGACAGGTCTGTAGTCATTAAGTCCTGAGATTTTTGGTTTCTTTGGGACAGGAATAATGATTGAGCATTTGAAGCAGCATGGGACTTCACACTGCTCCAGTGATCTATTGAAGATCTGTGTGAAGATGGCGGCCAGCCGGTTAGCACAGGATCGAAGACACGCTGGTGAGATGCCATCTGGGCCTGAAGCCTTCCTCGTCTTTTGTTTCTGAAAGACGCGGCTCACATCATCTAACACAGATCTTAAATGTAGGTTGAGTAGCAGGAGGGGGGAGGAGGGGGGTTGCAGGAGGTGTTGGTGTTTGTGTGAAGTGAACGTCAGAGTGGGTGTGGGGTGTGAGATTGGGCCTTTCAAATCTGTAGTAGAACACATTCAGGTTGTCAGCCAGTTGTTGGTTCCCTACAGGGTTGGGGGTAGGAGTCCTGTAATTTGTGAGTTGTTTCATGCCGCTCCACACTGATGCAGGGTCATTAGCTGAAAACTTGTTTTTCAGCTTCTCAGAGTATCTCCTTTTAGCCACTCTGATTTCCCTGTTCAGTGCGTTCCTGGCCTGATTGTACAAGACTTTATCCCCACCCCTGTAAGCATCCTCTTTGGCCTCACGAAGCTGCCTGGGCTCTGCTGTAAACCACGGTTTGTCATTGTTAAATGTTAAATAAGTCCTAATAGGAATGCACATATCCTCACAGAAACTGATATATGATGTAACAGTATCTGTGAGCTCGTCCAGGTCTGTGGCTGTAGCCTCAAAAACACTCCAATCCATGCAATCGAAGCAGGCTTGTAGTTCCTGCTCTGCTTCATTGATCCATCTCTTTACAGTCCTTACTACTGGCTTGGTTGATTTTAATTTCTGCCTGTAGGTTGGAAGATGAACCAGACAGTGATCAGAGAGTCCCAAAGCTGCTCTAGGGACAGAGCGATATGCATCCTTTATTGTTGTGTAGCAATGATCCAGTATGTTCCTGTCTCTGGTGGGGCATGTGATGTGCTGTTTGTATTTGGGCAGTTCACGTGTGAGATTTGTTTTGTTAAAATCCCCAAGAATAATAATAACTGAGTCCGGGTATTGTTTTTCTGTGTCTGTGATCTGATCAGCCAGCTGTTGCAGCGCTGTGTTCAAACGCGCGTTTGGTGCGATATACACACTCACCAGAAAAAACGAGGAAAACTCCCGCGGTGAGTAGAAAGGCTTACAGTTAATAAAGAGCGCTTCCAAATTAGAACAGCACATCCTCTTTAATGTTGTTACATCTGTACACCAACTTTCATTGATATAAAAGCATGTTCCACCGCCTCTCGTTTCCCCGTTAACTCCGTGATGCGATCCACTCTGAACAGCTGGAAGCCCGGCAGATGTAATGCGCTGTCCGGAATGGCTTCACTCAGCCAGGTTTCTGTGAAGCACAAGGCAGCAGAGGTTGAAAAGTCCTTGTTTGTGCAGGTGAGGAGATTTAGTTCGTCCGTTTTGATAGGAAGAGAGCAGAGATTCGCTAAGTGAATACTTGGCAGCGCTGTTCAAAATCAGTGCCGACGGAGTTTGACCAGCGCACCGGCTCATCTCCCTCGCCTGCGTCTCCTGAACAACAAAGCCGTGCCTCCAACTAAAATTTCTAGCAAAATGTCTGAATATTCAAAAACCGGGAAAAGATTGTCTGGTACATGCTGTCGAATGTTCAGCAGTTCGTCTCTGTTAAAACTAACTGGAAAATATTACTAAACACAGGACAAACAAACAAAAACAACAAAAGAACTGAGGAGCTCCACACTGAGGCAGCCATCCGCGGCGCGATCATGATGATTTAGGGCCATATAGGACGATTGTGAGTGTGATATTGCTAATATACAACAGTTCCATGAACAAGTAAATTAAAAAGAATTAGGAAAAACTGAGTACGTTCACAAAAAAACGCATTTGTGCATGGAACAACTTTCTTACGTGACTGATCAGAATCTGCCGTTGAAAGTTCAAAACAAATGAGGCCTCGAAGCCTCTCTCTGTGTGTGTGTGTGTCTGTGTGTGTGTGTGTGTGTGTGATGTCATTTTGGTCAAATGCATCCTATTTTCTCTGTGGAAAAATAGCTGTACAAACGGGGGTATTCCTCGCCATTTCACGGTAGCCGGTGCGCAAGATTCATTATCTATAGAAACCGCAATCTCCTCTGCCATTTTAAACAGTATGTCCTCTCCAATGTGGAAACTCCAGTAAGAGGTAAGTGCCTTGAGTTTGTGTAATTAATCAGTCTGTTGTGTCTCTCAGCTTTGATGAGCCTTAATTCTGAAGTTGTTAGTTTAAAGCTGTTTAAAGCTATTTCCCAGCTTCAGTAGGGTAGTAGTAATCCGAGAAATCACGGAGTGCCGATGAATGAAAATACTGACTGACTGGTGATGCAGGACACCTCAGCTGGCTCATTTACACACAAAAATGGTCTTTTATCACCAACTGCTGGCTAAAATCTGCAGTGTCACAAAAATAAATGTAAAGAGACACATATAGATTTTTACACATCTGCACTGCTCTTATTCTTTCGTTTAGAATGGCATGAACACAAGTGGAGTGATGCAAACAGTGACGCGTCCAAGTGCTGATGTTCTAAGACATCAGTACTCATGGAACGTCTCTCATCCAATCAGATTTGAGGAACGGAACTAACTATTGTATGTAATATTATATATTAAGTAATGCTTCATGTGTCTAGACCCAGTGCAAATAGTATGTGCATCTAGCATCTGCCTTTAAAGGAATATTCTGGGTTCAATACAACAACAAAAAATCTGAGGCACTTAAAGTGATTGGGGCCAATCCATAAATGTTGAAAAACTCCTTGTTTCAAAAATATAGCCACAAGAAGTAAACAATGTGTGTTAAAATGATTTCAGTGTTATAAAATCTCACTTACCTTTTCTGTGTAAAGTTATATCCAATTATACAACTTGTTGCCATGAAAACTTAATTCTATGAACCCTGAAACCTGAAAATGTCCTTAAAAGCGACTTTTAAACAACTTTACTGACCAAATAATACCCCAGTTTTAACATAAGAATTAATTTGTGCTTTAATACAATTATAAGCTTCACATTTCTGCCTATAAACATTCCAAAAATTTGCCCCATTCACTTCTGTTGTAATTGCCTCACTGTAACCTTGATTTTTGCTCCCTTTTTTCTTTTCTTTTTTTTTTTAAAAAAAAAAAAAGGGGGGCCAGGATTTTTTTGTATGACCAGCCCACTCATCTCCTTGAGTAAGTTTAGAGCTCTTAAAACATCCTTCTGAATTTTTGGCCACCCATGCATATGTCCAATAAAATAAAGAAAGAAGTACGAATGATTGTCACACAGTGATACTTCTGTGCAAATACCAGGACTTCAGGGAGAAGAATACACTTTGCACAACAAATAAAATAGTGTTCCCAACTTTGTGCTGTTATATAATGTAACTGCATAAAGTTTGAACATAACAAACTATAGCCCAGCAAGACCAGCTGTCAAAGAGTGACACATGAGATTTGCCTTGAAGTGTTTTTGGAGGTGGTTTGTTCTGACATCTATTTTTGGTTGCTGCTTTTTGGTTTTGAGTTTTGTTCTAGTGCCTGAGAAAAGAAGAAGATATAAACAAATTACAAACATTGATCATATTTGTGTGAGGATGTGCATTAAGAAATGCATCAGAAAGGCAGAAACCATGTTATAACATGGAACACAAAAGGCAGAATGACATCCTCAGTCACCATTGACTTTCATTGCATCTTGTTTCCATAGAATGAAATTGAATGGTGAATAAGTCTGTCAGTCCCTAACATTCTGCTTAAAATCTTTTGAGTTTTACATCAGAATTAAAGTCATACAGATTTGGAAGGACATGAGTGTAACAGAAAAACAGAATTTCCATTTTCTGGGTGAACTATTCTATTAAAAAGTGAACATTAAACTTATTTATTAACGTATGCATTTAGTTTTCATCAGGGGCTTGCTGTGTGTGTGTATTGCCAATGCTGGCAGCTTTATAGGTAAGGTAAGTGGATATGCTCATCTGTGGCGTTAATAAGACCGTTTCCTGTGCCTGTGAGACCAGAGTCAGTCAGAGTCGTAACCAGGCAAACAGCATTAATTCACTCTGTCGGCAGAGGAATGACCGTGCTGCTCCGCTCCATTACTCTCTGTGACCCTGGGCTGGCCACAGGATTAAACACCAGCGGACTGAGTCTGTCACACTGGGCTTGGGATGTCACTTCCCCCTCGTTCAGTACACACAGCAACTCCTCCTGACTCATAGCCATAAATCTGCTTTTGTTAAATCCTGTTTAAAAATGGTCCAGCATTTTTTAAGCATCAAACACACCTTTTTAGGGAAATTACTGGTAAAATACTCCATGTAATAATCCTATATAACCAATGCTCCAAAATTGTTAGAGTTACATAATCCTAGTCTCACATGCCTTGATGGCATAAAGTCTCGTCCAGTGTGATGAGACAGTTTGACCCTAACCCTAACTACATGTACGCAACCAATCACAGTTTGCTTTGTTTTTATATTACATTTAGGTGCCGGTCAATCTGAAATAGTTACCATAATAATAAACCAGCATGGATAAAATCATTCAAATGATCACACAAAAGTGTTGAGAAGCGACCAACATTACAGAATACACCAGTAAAAATAACATAAATGTGTCTGGACTTTAGTTGGAATTTCTATTCATTTAAAAGTGATATGTTTACTGATTATTTTATATATATAACTCAAAAACCAAGTGAAATGTACTGTTCTGCCCTTGCATGGATATCTTGTTTAATAGCTGTAGAAGTGCTTTAAACTTCGATTTGATGCCATAGACCTGGCAAACTTTGTCATATCTAGTGATTTAGTTCTTCATTAAAAGTGCTCATTGCATCAACCGTGTAAAACTTTGTAATGATGACTTTATGTTCATTTCCATGCAGACTGGTGCATCAGAAATTGTGTTAAACCAGCTAATCAGATTGAAGCTGAAGGTTTCCTGTTACTGCTTGCCAGTTTGAGTGCAATCTGGATCAGACGGTCAGTGAATGGTCTGTGAGCAGTGTATGTATGGACATGCCATCTGAGATTTAGACCATCCTAAACTTTATCCACCATATGTGTTTACTTGTTTGATTTAAAATATTTAACAAATTTGTATGTTTTGCAATCATTTAATATTTCTCTGCTGCTCCTCTCTAACTATTAGTTAATGAATCGATATATTGATATTTTTTCTTACCTTGAGGCAATAAGGAAGAAACAAAGCCCATTTACTTAAGAGTATTCACATGCAAGTCTTCTGGTTTTCTCAGTGGCTTCTGTGCATCGTCAGCTTTGCCATCTAGTGGAAAATGTGTGTCATTGCATACTGGAAGAGTCTTTGCATTTATGTTCCTCATGACTCGTATCTATGGCAAGCCGAATTGACTTTTAATCATTCGCAGGATATGAATGGTTGAAATCAGCAATTCAATTTTCACTAGTTAAAATGCAAATTCTTAATATCAGGAATGTTATACTAGTGGAAATGACTTCTTGATATCAGTAATTACATTTGCGCTGGTAAAAACGATTATTTTTTTTATATAAAAAAAATGATACTTTACTAATAAGAAGTGCATTGCTGATATGTGAAATTGGAATTTCAACTAGTAAGAAATACATTTTAGATATCCGTTACTGCATTTTGAATAGGAGTGGATGAAAGATCGTTGTGAAATTGTAGTTCAAATGCAGTTACAGATATCAAGAATTACAGTTTTTACTAGTTGAAATAGATTTTTTTTGATACCAAGAATGAATAGCCTATTTCTGCAAGTGATGACATAATTTTTTATATTAAGATTTAATGTTTTTACTCGTGTAAATGTAATTACTGATATCAAGAATTGGTATTTCCACTAGTTGTAATGAATTACATTTCTGATATCAAGAACTGGCATTAAACTTGAATTATTGATATCAACCATTCATATCCTGCTAATGATTAAAAGTTATTTCGGCTTGCCACACGAATCAGGATTGTCCACAAAGTGTTCAATTCTAATGACTTTCAGAGATGCAGTTTTACTTGATTTTGTCTAAAGCATTAATTTAACTAATGGAAACAAAGCACTTCTAAAAAGCACATGACACGGCACTAGTTAAAGTTTCTCAAAGTTGGCCAACATCTAAAAAAAGTTGCCATTTTTAAAGTGATTGTTGGTAAATATACACTTCATCCAGCAATCTGTTTGTTCTCTGTGTTCTAAAGTATTTCGATATTACCATTTTACTGAGAGAGAAACCGCTCCAAATGATTCAGTGCGCGTGTGAGCACTGAGCAGTCAGAATGAATCTGACTGAATTGCAAATCAATTCAGACCATTTTGCCTACACGTTTGGCCATTTAACTGAAAAGAACCGACTCAAAGGAACCAGGAATCGGGCAGCGATTGTTCTGATTCTAAACAGCCGACAGAAAAATGGGACACACGTCATGATTGCTGAGATATTCTCCGGGTCAGTCGGAGTGCTCATGGTACGCACAATGCATACAGCCAAAGACTTTTTAGCCCAAAATGGGCCACTTGTATTAAAATTGGAACGCCCAATATGGCGGATGTAGAAAAGGAAGTCCCGCCTTGCAGGTAAAAGAGCTAATCACCTTTTAAATACAGACAACACCTGTCAGTCAACTCGCGAATATGCATGTGCATTAACTGGACCAGCCTAAAAAGTCTTTTTTTTTTTTTTTTTTTTTTTTTTTTGCGTAATCTGAGCTAAAGAAGCACAATTTATGATACCATTGTTGTCAGACTTTACTGCTGATACTTGAAATATATTCTTTGATTGTAATCTTGACCAACGGTTTTGGAGATTTCGGTCTTTCCCACTGATATATATATATATATATATATATAGAACTGGATTGCTGATGCAACGGTAAACTGCCTGCAGCAGGTGAAGCCCCCGGAAGTGTTCGAGCGGCCATCTTGGTATGCCCAAACTGCCATAGAGCATCAATGACTGACAGGTGAAAACACCCCTGTTTCACCATATCCGACCTGCGGATACGACAGTTGCATTTCACCCTCTAGTGACAATCATGCTTAATGTTTATTTAGCTTGTTATGGATAATATTCATTACGAGTGAGAAGATAAACGCCGATCATGATGTCAGAGCATTCACCTGCCCTGGTGTTTAGTCTATCAGTGCAGCACAACGACCACCAAAGGAAGCGGCAAAACTGTCCACAAGTTGTAATGTAAGTAGGAAAAGCTGTAATATCTGCTTGTTTAGGGTGACAATATGTCCTTACCCCCGGAAAGGGACTTTATAAAAGTCAGACCGGGATTTCTAAATCGCCTTAAATGCCCAGGATTGCTTGTTTTCATGTTGAAGTGCTCTCTGTAGTCATACATGGATACATGTCATAAATATGTGTTCGTTTGCCATTTAAATCTAGCATATCAGTTTCCTTTGAACCAACTTTGCTTTGCATGTGTCCCTCAATCTCAGCGCCCGCTGCACGTGTGATAGAGGGAGAGAGACACGCGCTCTTATTCAAGTGACTGCAAGAACAAGGCACCTTTTGATAAAAACATAAAAAGTAACTCTGAACAAACACTTTAATGATCACAATAAATACGTCTGAAAATGTCTGTTTGTATCTTACTTCAGTCTCAGTGAACTTGTTTACATTCAGCTGATTTGTTCGCTGATTAAGTTTGTTAGAGGTAGACTGTTTGATGCAGATATACATAACTCGCTCAGGCTTTCAAGAAACAGGAAAAATTCCGACTTTGAATAAATAATTACATGTGTGGGACATTTGCTTTCTAGGGATGTACATGCTGATTTCAGATATAAAATCGGTGATTGAATGACTAATGTTTACTCACTGAAATGAGATGATTTCCTATTGAGTCAATAGGGACATTGGAATGTCAGTATAGAGGTGCAGTGGCTTCACTGATATGACGTCATGAGCAATCCAGTTCTATATATATATATATATATATATATATATATATATATATATATATATATATATATCAGTGGTCTTTCCCCATTCAGTTAGATAGGGACTCTACTGTAGCCACCAAGTGGACTGACTTGTGGAGGGACTTTGGTACAGCCATACAATAGGTGCCACTGACTCACATGATGAGTCTTATTTTGCATTTTTGATTCGATAAATCCCAGCAAGTTCTTGCTTGCTTACTATGCTACTTGCTAAATAGGTGGTATGAGAGAGAGCGACATTGTCATTATCACAGAGAGCATTTAATGCTTAATGTGGATACGAGAGTGCGAGATAATTCTTTTTTTTTTTCTTTTGAGAAAAGAAAAACTGTCAATTTTAAATCATAGGCATACCGTATGTCTCCTAAAAGTTAATTTTGGTAACTTTTTGGAGGACACTAGAATATAGATGGCCCCAAGTCTCAAAGAAGCATCTTTCAAACTGACAAATGACTTTATTCACATTTGAAAATGGCTAGTTACAAAGAGACACCTGTATACTGTGTACAAAATTTTAGAAATTTCCATTGAAGTTTTTTTTTCTTCCATAGAAGTTTCTTGAAACCTTGTCACGTCTGAAAGAGGGTAAGATGTCGTCTTTGAATCAGGTTCTGTACCCATCACAGATCATCATGTTCCTCGTGTTCATCCTTGAGCAACATCTTGGCTTTCATCATGTTCTCTGCCACTACACAAACAAATATAGAGACAAGGGATATGATTAATGCATGATGAATTAATAACAGTCCTATATCTAAAAATAAACAACATTAGCACATTCTGATTCTTTTTGGCTGATGGGTTGCATGAGATAGCATGTGTTAGATTGTAAATAAATAAAAGAACAGCTCTCTTCGGCTGTTGGGAGACTCAGACACGGAAAGCTCGAGCTGAAGCATAGGTGCTTGACAACCAAAGCCACAGTCTCTCAGTGGAGCTCATTAGACTACAGAAAGACACTCACAGAAGTCCATGTCGGTTGGCTCGTAAGTGTACATTCGGTTGGTGTACTTTCCAACAATGTCAGCTCGCACAGTCAGTGAGGGATCTGGGTGGAGGGAGAGAAGGGAAGGATGAGGAAGGGTGAAATCTTGTCGTCAGGATAGGACAACTAGGAATGTTTTCCACCCAAAATGCTTAAGTATTCAGACATTTCTCTCTCTCTCTCTCTCTCTCTCTCTCTCTCTCTCTCTCTCTCTCTCTCTATACTGTGTATATATATATACTGTATATCTTTTTTTTTTTATTATTCATATTAATCTCCATGGTGATTCTCATTAGAATCTCAACACTGCAATAGTCATTTTATGATATTTTACAGTAATTAGAACTGGAGGGCTGGATATGTGCTGGATTGTCATTAAAATAATCCCACAGTGCAAAAAATAAATAAAAGAAAAAATAAATAATTAAACAAAGGCTAAACATTTTTTTTACTTTTTTTTATTTGCTTTTAAATTTCATTTGGGGCTGAAATATGACATAGATGTGTTTTTCAAAAGTGTGAGTTATTACAGTGTTAATATTGTATTTATGATATATTTTTAGGTGACCTTAACTGTAAAAGTCATTACTTCTATTATTTTTCAAGTCATTTAAAGGAAACTCACCAACAAACATGATCCTGGGGACATAGTAGCCATCAGGGGCCAGGTTCTTATCAGTCGTTTCATGCTGAAAATCACAATCACACAGTGAAGAACATCTGAGAATATTCTAGCTTTTATTTTTATCCATATCTCATCTGAATGTTCATCAACTTCATACTGTATAATACAATGTACTTTACCAATAAATTGAGCATGATGAAATCTGATTTGGCTAGTTTTTGAATTGTTTCATGTTCAGAAAAAGCCTTTTTCAGAGCTAAAAGTGAGCGATGAGAGCACAGTGAGTTTAGTAAAATGTCATGCAGGAGCCTTTTTTCACATACTGCATGCAAAGCCTAACAGACTGTCATTTAAAGGAATAGTTGGTCCAAAGAATGAACATACTCGTGTTGTTTCAAGGAATGTTTCAAACAACATTCATGTGAAACACAAAAGGAGAATTTTAAAGAATCGTTATACCTTTTATGCTCCACGCAAAAGAAAAGAAAATAACAGCATACAGAATTTAAATTTTTCATTTAACTATTCCTTTAGACATTCTTACATGTGTCTATGCACAGACGAATAATCTATACAAGTTTGACAGAATTTTCATTTTTGGTTGAACTATTCCTTTACATGTATCTATGCACAGTCAAATAATCTATAAAACAATGTCTACATTTTCAGTTCATTTCAGGCTATGTGGACTGTTTAAATGAAGAATGCTAAAGGTGCAAACCTTTACTGTGAGGACAATCCTCCAAATGAAGAATGACCATCAAAGGCTTTTTACTACAGTAAAACAGAGACATGTGTAAACAACCAAAATACATTAATTACAGGTGAGAATGGAGTTCAGTGTGATTTGTTTTAATCTTTAGGTACCTTTCAACCATTTGAACCAATCCCTGATCATATGTTTGAACCCAGGTGATGTCATCGCCCCAGCCTGAAAACAAAAATTACTCTAGACTGGACTTATGTATTTATACTACAAGATCACTTTAAAAAATGGTCTCATTAAGATCTGTTGATATAAAACGAAATAATACCTCTTGAGAGAGTTTGGACTGTCTTTTTTTCCCTTTCTGACGAGACTTCACCAAACACCAAGAATAAAAGTAATACACAGGCGGTCCAGTGCAGCATGATTATAGTGTGTGCTGTGTGAGTAATGTGAGTAATATTTTGAATATTAGACTGTTTTAATGGTTGGGTCCACCAACTACTAGTTGAGAAAAGCTGCTGAACAGGACAAACTTGCTTCTAAAGCTTATCAGTTGGCAAATGTCCAGTTAACACTGTCACAGCAGATTAATTTGAAAGATTTTCAATCTAATAAAATCATTTCAAATGCTACAACTTAAAAGTAAGGGTTTCTACTGATATTCTAGCCGTATTATAACAGTACTTTCAGTTTGCCTTAAAAAAGCAACAGCATTCTTGACATGCTGGCAAGTTTGGAGTGCTAGAGTAACTCAAAAGTGTCTAACAAGAACATGTAAAATAAGAATAACACAAAATTATCTAAAAAAAAATTTTTTTTAATTTTTAAAACAGTTAATAAAAAAGGCAAGTAATAGATAACTTACCAGGAGAGAAATAAGTGAACCAGATTTATTGTCCTTCTCTTCAGTCTGACAGCAACTACTGTCTAGTTTGGCAGGCATTCTTATAGTCATGCTCTGTTACCTCCCAAACAGGTTTTGCACAAAAGAAAGTCTCAATTATTCTCCTATTTTCTATAAGCCAATCATAGAAATTCAACGATGAGGCAATTGACGGTTTTTTATTTTTTATTTTTTTTATTTTTTTTTTTTTATGTGTAAAAAGGTTTTGTAATCTGAAGTCGTCTGTGAAGTCATTTAATGAGACAATATTCTTTGTACCATGATGTTTTACTATTCCAGGTTGTGGTTTGAAATCACAGAAATGTGAGCAAAGTCGTGCAACAATCTCAGCCACCTGTCCGTTTTAGGTGGAGGTCTACATGTACATGCCTAAAGTTCAGGCTGATCTGATCAGATTGAAAGTCTACCTGAAGTTTTGAACATAGTTTTGCTCTCTCTGTCAGATTAGCCTACCATTTATGGTAAGCAAGATCAAGACTGAGGGGACCAAATGTTTGTTTACTGTAAGTAATTGAAAAACTCTCTGAATAAAATACATTTATAAATTAATTTGAATATGTTTCATTTTTATTTTATTTGTTTTTATTTATACATTTATTTTTATTTGGTATTTGTAGATATTTTATTATTTTAAATTGTATAATTTGTCAAAATTAGTATTATCATTAAAAATATTTGTAATGCATTTGTTTTTAAAATACTGTAAGTAAAATATTATAATTGATGTATCTAAATAAATAAATAAAATAATACATTAAAATTTTTTAAATTTATTTTTTTGGTTTTGTTAATTAGTAGTCCTTAGTAATATTTATTATTTTTATATATTGCATTATAAATTATTTATTAATATACATTATAATATTTTTAATTGTATTTATTGTCACTTATTTAGTATTCATGATCTGTAAAAACTTTATTATTTGTCAAGCATTTATAATTCTTAGCATTATTATCATTATAAATATTGTATTGTAATTTATTATTTCATGTATTTAAAATGCTATAATTAAATCATTGATGTATTTAAATACATAAATACATTTTATTATTAAAATAATTCAAATAATTTGTATTAATCACATTTGTTTAATTGATTTTATTTGTTAGTAAACATTTTTTTAATGGTTTATTTTTTATGTAGTATTTAATGTTCATACATATTGTAATATCTCATATTTATTCATTATACATATTTTATTATATATTTATGTATTTAAAATTAAATATTTAATATAGTATATTTTATGTATTTAAACAAATGCATTTATTGATACATTATTATTTTTTTATTTTTTTTTTTTTTTTTTCATTTTGTATATGACCGGTAATAATACAGATATTTTACTCTTATTTTGTTTCGGGTACTAGAAATAAAATAAATAAAACACTTGACATGGATTTTGGACAGCTATGACCCGCTGTAGTTTGTTGTTGCTATGGACACCTTTGGTCATTGACTGTGTCCGCGCAGGCGCAGAATTAGCACAGTGGAGGATTGTGGGACAGAAAGCTATCGCCACGGCAACAGCAGCAGAGTTTGGCCATTGGAAATCTGCAGCTAGCATAACACTAACGCAAGAGTAATTCAGTAAAGACCGTTTTTTTTTTTTAACCGCTTTAGTGTGTTGCAATGAACGAATCGGTGGCCAAAAGGACCCAGGAGAGTTTGGGGAAAGTGATTAAAAAGCCTCCACTTACAGAAAAACTGCTCAGCAAACCGCCGTTCCGATACCTGCACGATATATTCAGTGAGGTGAGTTCTTTAACACATTATTGTTACATAAATAGTGATTTATGTATCTCATTTCCCTACACATGCTGCTTTAAACACTGCAAATGCAGTTTATAGATCGCAATAGGCTAACCTGCTAATGTAGCCCCCATAGTCGTCAGATCATGAAAGATGTTTCATAATGCATCAGTCTGAATGTGTCAGATCTCTCATACAAACAATCAACCTAAATATTTCATCACCTAAAGTCAAGATGAATTTCCAGGGTGTGAGTGTTTAGGTGATGTGCTGTGTTGATGGTGGCGAATAGAATTGTTGTAGGTACATCTATGCAACATACATGGGACAGTGTGTGAAATACCATAAGTTCAATGCTGCACAATGTTAAATTTTATGTGTAAAACAATACAATATTGCCAGTTTACCTGGTTACTAGGCATAGGTATGTCCACATGGCTATGCAAACAAAACAAAAGGGTCCAGTACACCATGAGTGTAAATCATGAGAACATATTCAGATAACATGAAGATATATTGATAAAGCTTATGAATCTCAATAAAGTTTTCCAAATTGAATGGCAACATTGTATGTTATCTGCCCACTATTCAAGACATTGATCTTGATTGTAATTGAAAAGGGCAAGTTATTCAGATGATACAATTTGTTGATGAAATTGTATCGTATTAGTGAAGAATAACCTATTTAATCTAAGATAACTTATTTAGTGTGATGACCCTCTACAAATGGAACATTACTCTGTTTAATTGCACTTTTACCTGGCTCTGGAAATAGATATGGTGCTAGCTTTAGGGAAAAGATTTACACGTTGGTTAAATGTATAATGAAATGTAGAGCAAGGTCATGGGTTAGATGTCCAGGGAAAACACAAACTGATAAATATGTCTACCTTGCTTGCACTATCAAGTTACTTTGGATAAAAATGTGGGTGTAAACTTAAAGTGTCATCCAAAGTTTTGACTGTATACCTGGTTATATATACAGTATTAGGTAAAAGAAGAGGGCATTTAAGGATGAAGTGGATGTGTTTGTAGCCAGAGATAGACCTGTGGGTTGGAGGCTCAGCTAAGATTAGTTAGACAGACACAATCACCCTAAAGGTCACACCGTCTGTCCACTGACAGCATACTCACAGGAGTCATGCCACAGTTTGACATCTTCAGTTATATATGACATACTATACAGACAGTAATTTACAATAATGTATAGCGTTTAACCACATTTTGCTGTCATACTGAATTTAGCTATGATTGCATGTACTACTGATGAAATCCTCACTTTACTGTAAATTATTTCTCCACCATTGTTAACCAGATCTAGTGGTCGACCGATATATCGCAGAGGCCGATAAATCGGACGATATTCTGACTTTTTTTTAATTATCAGCATCGGCCGATAAATTTTCCCGTTTGGCCGATTATTATTTTTTTTTTCTTGAGGGCACCGAGAATTGCCTGCTTGCATGTGTAGCGACTGAGACATGTAAACGACCAGTCATGGTTCGTTTTGTTGTTACGTGCATCGTGTTACTACGATAATAGACCGGTGTGCAACACAGTTTCATTTAAACGGTCTGCATATCAGAGCCGCGGCAGACGCGTTTGAGCTCATAATGTTAAAGTGCTCGCCTGTTTCATTCTCCCTGTCTCTCCTCAACAGTTCCCTGTAGCTTTTAATTGTCTTGTCTAATGATAAAAAGGCAAATATCAATAAAACGAATATCATATACCATCTTCAAATATGTGCGCATCTCGTTTAAACAGATGTAATAAACCAACCTCACAAAAGTTGAGCAAATCCAGCATCCTGTGCGCTCATTTATCTACCTCTAAAACACGTATTCTATCAACCTCTCCTCAGCAATTTCCTGTAACTTTTAACTTTCTTTTCTAATGATAAAACAAATATCAATAAAACTTCTATTATATACTGTCTGCAGATATCTCGTTTAAACAGATGTAATTCAAGAACCTCATGAAAATCCAGCGTTTTCTTCCCATCGAGCGCCCCTCTAATATCTTCCTCTGAAGTGCGTATTCTATCAGCAAGAATCAAAACTTCAGGATCAGGATCAAAAGTTCCTCTTATTCACAATCATACGGTCAGTCCGTGACAGTCCAAGCAGGCGATCCAGGCCGTTTAAAGTGTCAGGAGATTGCTGCAGCTTGCGCTGGATCCTCATGAGCTTGTGAGTGCAACTTCAAAGTAAAAGCACTTCACGTGTGCTGTAAGTAAATGTCTTATTCACTATGCACTGTATGTACAAATTGGTTTGATTCTGTATTTTTTTTAGAAAATGCGATATGCTAATGTGGACATGCCATCCATGGTTGCTGGACTACTGTGCGTACTGTTATTTCCTTCTTCCTAATATATTAACAATTTCTTCATGTGCAAATAAATTACAAAAATTTGATGAATAAACAGAAATCAGAAGAAACTGCTTTCTACGATTTAAAATACAATATAATATTTTAGATTCTTTTTTAGAAGTTTTAAACAAATTAAAGTTTTGTGTGAAATTGAGTAAATAAGAGTTTATACATTTTATTAATTTAAAATAAAGGGTTTATTAATTTTAGCAATTTTATGTTTGTTATTTACTATATTAAATTGCGTGATATATCGGTATTGTATCAGCCTATCAGCCACATTGCTCTCTGGATATCGGCATCGGCCATTAAAAAACCCATATCGATTGACCACTAATCAGAACTCAATTATAAGGATAACCATATAGTCCTCAGCCAGTGTGAGAACGTTTTGGGCTAGTTAACAGAACTGTCACTTGCCCTTTTGGGCCAGTTCTGTGTTTTTATAATTTAAACATTTGGTTTTCTGATGAATTGAACATTTTTGTTGCAATTACTAATTTAAATATTTCACCTGGGAAAAATTATCTAGCTGGCTAACACAGATGATCAAAATTGCAAGAATGATCTGTGGTAGTCTTTAAAGCATCAGTGCAAATGGGTTGACGTTTATAAACAAGTTAGGTTACTATATGCTATTGTTTACCAGCAAAAGTGTGTTTATGTATTTATAGCTGTTATGGAGCTTTTATTGCAAATAAAACAATTTGAATGTGAAAACGTACCTTTTGTATGTACTTCCTTCTGATACAGAAAATTTGCTGCAAAAAAAAAAGAAAGAAAAAAGGGCTGGACAAGTACCAGCAAAAACAACTGGCCTGACTGAGACAGCATAATATTTTTTTTGCTTTTTAAGTTTGAGCCCTGTTGTGTGTGTGTGTTTTCATTATTGCAAAATGTACATTTTTGTTTTCTAATTTGCAGGTTATTCGTACCACAGGCTTTATGAAAGGACTTTATGCAGAGTCAGAGATGAAGTCAGATAATGTGAAGGTAAACCGCCTCTAAACAGTCATAAAGTGCTATTTAGAATGTTTAGGATTTAAAGGAATAGTTCACCCAAAAATGAAAATTCTCTCATCATTTACTCACCCTCTTGCCATCCCAGATGTATATGACTTTCTTTCTTCTGCAGAACGCAAATTATGATTTTAAGAAGAATATCTCCGCTCTGTTGGTCCATACAATGCAAGTGAATGGGTGCCAAATTGTTTACGCTCCAAAAATCACATAAATCAGCATAAAAGTAATCTGTAAGACTCCACTGGTTAAATCCATGTCTTCAGAAGTGATATGATAGGTGTGTGTAAGAAACAGATCAATATTTAAGTAATTTGTTACTAGAAATTCTTCTCCCTGCCCAGTAGGGGGCGATATGCATGAAGAATGTGAATCACCAAAAACACAAGAAGAAGAATGTGAAAGTGATCTGTTACTCACCCACACCTATCATATTGCTTCTAAAGACATGGATTTAACCAGTGGAGTCTTATGGATTACTTTTATGCTGATTTATGTGATTTTTTTTTTTAAGCTTCAGTATTTTGGCACCCATTAACTTGCACTGTAGGGACCAAAAGAGCTGAGAAATTATTCCGAAAATCTTCGTTTTAGTTCTGCAGATGAAAGAAAGTCATACACATCTGTGATTTCATGAGGTGAGTAAACGATGAGAGAATTTTCCTTTTTGGGTGAACTATTCCTTTAAAGGCATAGTTCACCCAAAAATGAACATTCTGTCATCATTTACTCACCTTATGTAGTTCCAAACCCATAAGACTTCGTTTCTTATGTGGAACACAAAAGATGATGTACAGTAAAGGTCTGAATGCCTCAGTCACCATTCACTTTCATTGCATGGAAAAAAGATGCAAAGAAAGTGAATGGTGACTGAGTCTCTTTTTGTATTCTATGGAAGCCATATAGGTTTGAAATAACATGAGGGTGAGTAAGTGATGACAGAAGTTTCATGTTTGGGATGAACTATTCCTTTAAGAAAAAATGTTAGGCTATACAAGTATGCATATTTAGCCTAAATATGTGCAAATCAGAGACTTACTTCAGTGCTGCCTTAAAATCATGACAGTTTTGTGGTTCTCTGCAATGAATCCTCTTATTTGGCACTTGATACATCATGCTACAATTGACCTCTTGTTCATGTCTGACCTTCCTGCCTCATTACCTATTTATCTTGTCCTTAGGGATTTTTATCTTGTTAGAAGGATTCTCTATAGCAACAGTAACTTCAACTCGGCTGTGTTTTTGTTGTTCAGGTGTGACATTGATCAGATAACTGAGTGTAACTCAAGACTCTTTAATTAGCGTGCCAATGTCCCTCTTCTAGGTGAGCCATGGGGTGTGATAAAACTCAAAGTTAAAAGCTTAGTGTCGTTAACTAGCTTTACACAGATCAGTATCACCGTAACTCTGTAAGAGAAGCATGTGACTAGCTTACCACTGTCCTATGCGTGCAAAGTGAGGAGTTCATGTCTGATCCTGCTCCAAACGCTGGGCGGAGCCATGAAGAGCCGTGGCCTTTGATGTCCCGGCATGCATAATACATGTCCTCCCCAAAGTGAAGCAGTAGGGCCCATCATCACACCACCTGGGTCTGAGTGAGAGTTTGTTTGGGTGATCCATAATAGTTCTACTATTTTTCTCAATTTGTGAGGAACAACTTTTTTTTTATTTTTATGAAACTTTACTGGTTAGCCCTTTGAAAATGTTTTATGGTATATATGTTCTTTAGCTAGAAGATGGATAAACACTGTTGAGTATGTAAAATAATAACAGATCGCATCAGCATACAGGTTGTTCTGCCTGTGGGAGCTCATTAGGGACCTCATGAAGTATAAAAGCATTAAATGGGAACACAGACAGTTGCACTTCATTATAACCAGCAAAGCAGAAATACAGAAACAAAAGATAGTTTAATGGAGTGAATGCATCGTCACACATCTTTTGATGATGTATAGTTGTGTTAAAAGGACCAAGTCAGTGTTATTGCTTTATGTACGAATACAGCAGTGCAGTTAAGTCTATGGTAACTAAGCTACACCACCAAAAATTTGGTAGGTTAAAGATGATGGGGGAGGTACCTGAAAGGTTGCAGGCTCTGATCCCACAAGGGATGATCCTTGAGCAACTTGAGCAATGCTCTTTATACCAGCTTGCTCCAGGGGGACTTTCCCTGTAATTAAACATAGTGCCATTGCTGAAACAAAGTCTATTGGAACCAGATGTGGAGCAATAAGTCAGCATTTGTTCTATTTTTTTTTTTTTCTTATATTCAGCCATGTACAAACTGCAAAACTTTTGGGAATGACAACTTCAATTGGGCTGTGAATCCCTTAATTTTATTCAGTGTGTGTGTATGTGTGTGTGTGAGATGGTTCGGGCACATCTGCAGAATGAGCATTACCAGGACACCGTACCAGCTTCTCTGGCGAAAACGTCCAACAGAGTGGGAAATTCAAAGAGCAGCGCCCAAGAAGACATGGTCAAAACAAATTGAAGAAGATCCACCCTCTGTCATGCTAAGGCCATTGCCATGGATCAAAAAGCATGGAAAAGCATTCTGAGCGAAGTCTGAAATCCAGCGGTACCCACAGTAGCATATGGGCTCCGAAGGAAACCCCATCCTATCGTTGACTAGGGATCAAAGAAGAAGAAGAGTGTGTGTGTGTGTAAGGAATAGACCATTTCAAGATGGTTTAAGGAAGTGACGTCTTTTTGTTCCTTGAACATTTTCTGCTCGGTCTGAGTTCCAAATGTGATAAATCAGCCTCGGAAGGGCACTTTGAAGGGAGAACAATCATGATAGTCATGCTGTAAGATCGCTTCAAACAGAATTTCCGAATGACCCTTATTTGTTAGCCCCACACCTTTTAGCTTTTCAAAGCTCTCACAGTAAATGGTAAAGACTTCGAAGTGCAAAGGGATGATTACTTCTGAATAGAATGCACCCTAGTTCAATACAACAGCGCAAGGCACTTTATTCATCGCGACTTTAACACGATTACTAAGCCTCGCAAGTCATTTACTTTGACATTTAGTCATTTAGCAGATGCTTTTATCCAGAAGAAAGAGACAAGAAAAGTACAAGAAAAGTTTTCAGTGGGACATGCAGACAGCTTCATTGAACGACTTCATTGATTATAACCAGAGTTTATTTAGCAGAGAAGGGTCACTTCTGTTAAAATGAATGGGAGAATGTGGAACAGATGTAGAAAGCAAGTCCTGCCTTACAGGTAAATGAGCCAATCACCTTTTAGATACAGACATCATCTGGCAATCAACTCGAGAACGTGCATGCACATTAGCTTTACAAGGTGGGAAAAATCTTTTTTTTTTTTTGCGTAATCGGAGAAAAAGGAGTACAATTTATGATACCAGTGTTGTCAGATTTTACTGCTGATTTAAAAAAAAGTGTTATTTGATAGTAATCTTGACCAACCGTTTTGGGGATTTTGGTCTTTTCCCATTCAAGTAGACTGGAGCTGTACTTGTATGCTGCTTTTTACATAGAAAATAGCTGGCAGTCCAAAACAGTGAATCACATCATCTAGACAGACAAAAGTTACATATGAAGGTTTATGCTGATCTTCAAGAATGAACAATGTGACATTGATGAGTTTGCAGGTTGGTGTAGAAAAAAACAACAGCAAGTGCAACTGCGCAAAATGGAAGATTAATGGGTGACGTTTATTATGCATTTTTTCTTTCTTTTTATAACCTAGGCTTAATTCAAGCTGTCAAACCACAAATAATAAACTTGTTACTGAAAAATTGCCTATAGCCTGTATCTTCTAGCCTAGGATAAAGTCAATAATGTATGTCCCTTTTGGGTCGATTTTAATGATAAAAATGTGAGTCATGCTCAATGGCACCTGTAGTCATCACATTCAAAAATATGCAGTAATGCAGAGCATTTTCAAAAGTCTCCATGTTTGATGAAGGAATACTCTGTTCCAGTGTGGATGAGAGGCATAAACATAGTAAAATCGATGGGTTATTCGATGGCAAACTTATTAGTGTGGACGTGGCCTTAGATTCTTCTTAAAGTACTAAAAGAATCGTTAATGCTAGTGGAAATGGAATCAGAATCATTTAGTGAAATCAGAATCGAAGTCAATTATTACTTAACTATACAAATGTCAGTTCTCTTCATGTGCCTTACAGGATAAAGACTCAAAAATAGCGTTTCTTCAAAAGGCCATCGATGTGGTGATGCTGGTCAGCGGAGAGCCCTTGTCTGTTAAACCTGCTCGGATCGTAGCTGGACACGAACCAGAGAAGACCAACGAGCTGCTGCACGCCATTGCTAAGTGCTGCCTCAACAAGGTCAGTCCAGCGATTAAGGACCACTCAGCTACTGTACTTGTGTCCTGTAGGATTCACTCAAAGCCATTTAACTAGTGACTGACTAAAGACTAATATACTCAAGCAGGGGTAATTTATAGACATACTCATTTAATTGCACCCTTGGGCTTTCCTGAAGGTTTAGGAGGGATGGAACAGTGCCAACAGCATTATCAGGGGAACCCAGTGATGTATGCAGGGCAAAGAGCAGGTGTGAATGTTGGGCTGATTGACAGCTTTGCTGCTGTACGACACACTGGGATATTTTATGAGATAGCATGATAAAAAGATATAAAAAGGGTACAGCTTAATGATTAAGGACCTGGACTGCTAACACAACTGAGGTGACCCAAGTACAGTAAAATTATTGAGATATATTTTCTAAAGTCTGTGCGAAGCCCTAGTGCGAAAGCATGATAATGGTCATTTGGGTCACGTGTTCATTAGCCTGAGTTGTTGTTAAACTGTTTGTAATGTCGCTGTCTCAGCTCTCCAGTGACGAGGCTGTTAGGCGGGTGTTATCAGGAGAAAAATTGGACCTGAAGGGGAAGCCCAGCACCTCCAGATCACAGGACAAGGAGAACCGCGAGGGCAGGGAGCGCCACAGAGACAGAGAGGTAAGAACTGCTTGTCAATGTTGACAGTTTCAGCCAAACAAGACTTTTGTTTTGTCAAAAATCACTAATCATTCCTCAGCTTGTCCCCTTGGGCTTTCTTCTCACGTCATTTTCTTTCAGTCATTATATCTGGAATTTCATATATTTATTTTTAAAAGATGCATGTTTAAAAAAAGATGTACTTATTGCTTTTTTAAAACTGCAGCAGTAGCAATATGATATAAGACTCTAAGGCTACGTTCACACCACAGCTAAATGTGGCCCAAATCTGATTTTTTTTCCCACACGCGTGTGACACAGATCTGTTAATTGGATGACCATGTGAACAGTCACAAGGGCATTAAATCTGACATTTTCTAATCCGATCTGGGCCACTTTCTTATGTGGAAATAAACCAAATACATTTCAGATTTTTTTTCCAGTGCGCCTTCAGTGCGAGTGATTTTTTTACATTAATCCATCTCAACATTTGTAATTTGTGCACTTGATTTCCGGCATATATAGATGTGTTTTTGTTTAAAATGTTTAATTACGAGTCATACACTGCCTGGCTAAAAAATAAAGTACCATACTCTAACATTTCATTGGACTACCTTTAGCTTTGATTAAGGCATGCATTTGTCGTGGCATTGTTTCAGCAACCTTATGCAATGTCACAACATTTATTTCCGTCCAGAATTGCATACATTTTTGGCCAAGATCTTGTATTGATGACGGGAGAGTCGTACCGGCTGCATCGCTTCATGCGCTTCCTTTCTTACCCTGACGCGCCCATCACTTTGGAATAGGGTAAATCTGGACACATCAGACCACATGACCTTTTCTCCATTGCTCTACAGTCCAATCTTTATGCTCTCTAGCAAATTGAAGTCGTTTTTTCCGATTAGCCTCACTAACAAGTGGCTTTCTTGTGGCCACACAACTGTTTAGTCCCAATCCTGTAAGTTCTCATCGCATTGTGATTTATTTATTTATTTATTTTTTTTTTACGAACCAAGCGTTTTAGTGATCTCCGATCACGATCATTCAAGATTTTTTTTCCGACCACATTTCTTCCGAGAAGCTGATGGTTCACCACTAACCTTTCAGGTTTTAATAATGCGTTGGACAGTTCTTAACCCAATTCCAGTGATTTCAGCAATCTCCTTAGTTGTTTTCTTTGCTTAATGCAGGCCAATAATTTGCCCCTTCTGAAACACAGTAACATCTTTTCCACGACCACAGGATACGTCTTCTGACATGGTTGTTTAAGATATGAGGAACTACACAATTCATCGGTTAGGCTTTAAAGAATTTTTGCCAGCTGAAACATATTAATCACTGCAATAATGATCCAATTATAGGCTCTTAAGTATCTGCTTATTTAAATCCAAACGGCGACTTTTTTTTGGCTAGGCAGTGTATCTTTTGTAGTTATTGGATTCAGTTAATTTTTAAGAAAATAAAACAAAATTATTGGCTCAACATTTGGGTTCAGTGATTCGTTTGGACTACACATAGTAAAACATGAAAAAGATACAGAGATAGATGTATGTACTGTAAATGTTCCCCTTGCGCAGAAAACACAGTTTCTATATTTTTCCAAACTGTATAAAAATGCAAATGCAAGCAAGTCAATGGAAATATGAAATAATTATAGATATACTGTTTGTAAGTTAAGAAAAGTTATGTTATGTCGTTTTTATGGTGTGTTTACTCATAACTAATATTACACTCTTGAGCTTCGATGATAATTAAATTGCACCATATGAAGGCAAATTACTTTATTTAAAAAGACTTTATCCATCAAGACATCTTTCTTCATCACTTGCTGTCTTATTAGATTGGTAAGTTTTCTATCTGCTTAAAAACAGCTTATACAATTTTTAAATGCAATTTAATGTATTATTAATTCATATTGTAATGATGAACATGCCAGAGTTTGTTATATGTATGTTCAAGGAGTGTTATGAACATTGGCTTTTCAGACCAGTATCTCATATGGGCAACATTTAAAATGTAATATTTTTTCAGAGGTGAACAACCTCTGAAAAAATAGTTCGATTTGAGCAGAAAATCAAATTTGGGTCACATTCAGCTGCGGTGTGAATGTAGCCAAATTTTCAACAAATTGTTACATTATTAATAATGGTAATAAAAATCTTCTTCTGCCAAGTAAAATAGTTCATTAGCCTAACTCTAGGCTGTTTTTGGTTAACAAGCAAAATAGCAATGTTAATACTGAATGTGTGGCCACAAAAGTGCATTGATCAACATTTACAACAGCTTTAAACATGGCCCATCCAATCATAATCTGGAGTTGGAACTATCAATTTTATAATCAGCAATATTGAACATGCTGACTGTACATTATTATCCCTTTTTTGTTGTACTTATTGTTATAAAAGAGAATATATGATGTTGTCTCTGGCTGTTTTGTTCAGGAGAGGAAGGGCATCAAGGAGAGCAGTGGGAGCCGAGAGCAAAAAGATCCAGATCGATCCAAAGATCAGGAGAGCAGGAGGGATGACAAGGACAGACGGCGAGATGCCGAGAGGACTGACAAGGGACGTGAAAGAGACAGGACAAAAGACAGAGACATGGACAAGAGCCGTGACCGGGAGAAAGACAAGACCCGAGAGAAGGACCGTGAGAAAGAGAAGGAGCGCAACAGGGATAAGGAGAGAGAGAGAGATAAAGAGAGGGAGAAGAAAAGAGAACGAGAACCGCATAAAGACAGAGAGAGAGAACGAGACAAGGAGAAAGACCGCGAGCGAGAGAAACGACGGGAGAGAGAAAAAGAAAAAGAACGACACAAAGAGACGGAGGAGAAGCTGAAGGACAGAGCCGATAAAAAGGTAGTTGTACTCCTTTCTCTGCTTTTAGTGGGCCCTTTTCACATATCTGGTTTGGGAATGCTGAAGTAAACTATAATCGGGTAAACTTTTATAGAGGCACATGGAAGACAGCAATGCATGTTATTTTTGTGTTCCCATCTGCTCTTACAGCAAAAGAATAAACCTACTATATCATTTGCATGACCACACAATGTCAACCACATCATTGGAAAAATAAAAAGATTTAACCAAAGAAACAAAACCCACTTTTTTGGGGGGGATTTTTCCCCTTTTTCACCCAATTTGGAATGCCCAATTCCCAGTGCGCTTTTAAGTCCTCGTGGTGGCGTAGTGATTCGCATCAGTCCGGGTGGCGGAGGATGAATCCCAGTTACCTCCGCGTCTGAGACCATCAACCCGCGCATCTTATCACGTGGCTTGTTGAGCGTGTTGCCATGGAGACATAGCGCATGTGGAGGCTTCACGCCATCCACCGCGGCATCCGCGCTCAACTCACCACGCACCCCACCGAGAACGAACCACATTATGGCGACCACGAGGAGGTTACCCCATGTGACTCTACCCACCCTAGCAACCAGGCCAGTTTGGTTGCTTAGGAGACCTGGCTGGAGTCACTCAGCACACCCTGGGATTCGAACTAGTGAACTTCAGCGGTGGTAGCCAGCGTCTTTTACCACTGAGCTACCCAGGCCCCAGAACAAAACCCACTTTTAAATTCTGTATTATATTCTTATGATGTATAATGCCATGCAGACCGCTAGAGGGCGCCGCATGCACACGCAGCGCTGACTGAAGCGCTGAATACAAACTATATTTTAAAGCTCAGCTTTTTATTACTTTTTAAGTAATCATGCAAGCCCATATTACCATTTCAATCTTAATTCAATAAGTTGTGCACCATTAGTGGATATTATACCAATGTCTGCGAGTTTCAAAGTGTTTTAGATGGTTTCCCTCATCATGCAGCCTATGGCTAAGTGCCGCTTTCACAACTGTCACGTCCAAGTTTTTTCCATATTAATGTGAGAACGAGCAAAAATAAAAATGAAAAATTACATGTTCTTAGGAGTGCCATCCCTTCTACATATTGTGGGTATTATTTAGGGGTGCAACAACTAATCAATAAAATCTATTATTGTTGATAATGGAAATCATCGACAACGAATTTCATTATCGGTTAGGTGGATATATGCCATGAGCATATACCTACAATATTAATTTAAATGACTTAAAATGTATGTAATCAGTGACAGTGTACAAGCATATGTATCTAACATTATGATTAATTTTTCAGCTGGGCAGAATTATTAATATTTCTTTTCTGGTGTCACCATTGCCCTTTGCTGGGCTGATTTTTTTTTTTTTGTCGCACTCCATCCTGATGGATAATTTTACTCTTTAATGAACAATAATTTTTTGTACGTTTAGTTTTACAAGTAATGAAAGGAACTGTTTTGCATATGTACTGAAAGTAAAAGTAATAATGATAATATTAATAATAATAATAAATTCAAACTTAACTTTTCATGATTCAGGCTTTGTTCAAGTTTTGATACAAATTTTGTAAGAGTATAGAATCGTGAATTCAGTAATGTAAATCGAACCAATTCCTTACACCCTTTATCATTTCAGTTTTTTGTTTAAAATCATATTTTAATAAAATACAGGAAATAAAATGTCTTTTGTATCAGATTAATCGTTTAATCGAGTAAATATTAGAAGATTAATCGATTATCAAAATAATCGTTAGTTGCAGCCCTAGTATTATTATTTCTGGATTGTGCATGTGAATTCACATAGTTTTTACTAAGTGTGTTACTAATTAATTATAAATAAACCATTGCTTTTTCAGGTTGGCATTTTCCTGCTTATAACCGTTATACCAATGGTTTTAATTTAGTCAATAATTGGCTGATACATCGGTGCATTTCTAAATTAAATCGACATCATTGCATATTTTATGCTATGATATGTGTAACTAGGACTATAATAGAATATTAAAGGGTTCATGAAATGCTATTTTTTTAAATAATTGTATTATCTTCCCTGAGGTCCACTGATTACATGAATTAATGAATTAAACTGTTTACTCCCAGTTTTGCTGTCAAGTCCAAGTGTTTTTAACTGCCCCATTCTTCAATTACAGTTCCTTTGCAAAGCTTGAATCATATTATGACTGGTTCACAAGCAGTCCACACTGATAAAGACATCCAACTAGTGCTTGTTTATATACACCAACTATTAAAAATAGCGCAGATGGGCACAAGAATAGCAAGATGCAGAGCAGCTGAATGAAGCCGAACAGAGTCTCCTTTTCTAAGTTGTAACAGACAACACGTCTTTTAAAAGTGGCACAATAAACATGACAATGGTCAAAGACTGTGTAAGGCATGTTATATCCACAAAAAGTTTATATCCAGATAGGTCCTCTTTTGGTGTTCAGTTGACCACACTTGGCCTGTCTCTCTCCCTCTTTCCATTCCATGACCCCTTTAAAAACGGTATAAGCTGTTACAAATAAAAAACATTACGGCTGCATTTTTTTGCCTCCATATTTTGAATTTCGGGGGCACCTCTTAATTTCTGACCCTTATGTCCCAAATTTCGGTTACCTCATATTAATCTCAAATAAAGTACATGTCAAATGTAACAGCTCCTATAATATTAGTTTGACCTCCTAAGTTTTTCATTTAACATTTTCTGACGATTTTTCTGACAATTTGCTGTACCTACAGTGTTTGGTGATAGTGCCTAAAGCTTTCAGCTACCAAAAAGAGTGTAAAACCAAATGTATTCAATGGAAGAAGCCAAATGTTTTTTTTTCTCCTGAACAAAATAAAAGACCCAAGGCGAACTAAATCTGCATGTATACTATGTGCAGAATTGTTTTAAAATAAGTTTGTTGATGGTGATGTCACGGAAATTGTCAACTCTTGGGTGGTATTGTAACATTGTTTTAACATTAAGATAGTAACCTAGAGGGGCCTGGGTCACATGGGGTAATCTCCACGTTGTCGCGATTAGTGGTTCTTGCTCTCAATGGGGCGCGTGGTTAGTTGTGCGTGGATCGCGGAGAGTAGCATGAGCCTCCATATGCTATGAGTCTTGTCAGTGTCATGCACAGCAAGCCATGTGACAAAATGCGTGGGCTGACTATCTCAGAATTAGAATTAGAATACCTTTATTGTCAATGCACAACTGTTCAATGAAATGTAGTGCTTCTCCTCAGTGGTACACACATACAGTACATGAAAACATACATACAACAACTAAAGACAAAAGGGCATAAAAATGTACAAAAATATAAAAATATAAATAGTTAATCAATAAAAAGCAGTAGTATTATTGCACAACCCTGTAACTTATAATGTGTAGTTTCCTTATTAATTAGAGTTCAATTCTTCGATGGCGCTCGGATAAAAACTGTTCAGGAGTCTTATGAGACCGATAGCACCTTCCAGATGGTAGCAGAGTGAAGAGGTGGTTGCCGGGGTGAGAAGAGTCCTTTATTATGTTTCTGGCTCGACATAAACATCTGGTTTTGTAAATGTCCTCAAGTGAAGGCAACTGTGAGCCGGTGATTTTCTGTGCTGAGTTGATGACTCCCTGCAGAGCTTTTTTCTCGGCCACAGTGCAACCAGCATACCACACCAAGATGCCGTAAGTTAGTATGCTTTTGACAGAGCAGTAGTAAAAGTTCACAAGCAACTGCTGGGACAGATTGGTTTACCTCAGTGTCCTCAGGAAGTACAGCCGCTGCTGTGCCTTCTTCACCAGAGATGTTGTGTTTACAGTCCATGTGAGGTCCTGGGAGATGTGTGTGCCGAGAAATTTAAAGGTGGTCACCCTCTCCACAATTTCTCCCCCGATGTACAGAGGGGCAGTTTCCTCCTCCTGTTTTCTGAAATTAATAACGAGCTCCTTTGACTTGGAGGTGTTAAGTGCCAGGTTGTTATTGATGCACCATTCTGAAAGTTCAGCAACCTTGTCCCTGTAGGCAGACTCATCCCCATTTAATATTAGCCCCACCACAGTGGTGTTGTCTGCAAACTTAATTATTGTATTTGTGCTATGGGTTGGTGTACAGTCGTGGGTGTAGAGTGAGTAGAGGACAGGACTCAGCACGCAACCTTGTCAGAGTGGAGGAGTAAAATGTCCCCAGCCTGACAATTTGTTAAAAAACTTAATCCATATGCATATGTAATCACTGACACCCAGGTTGAGCAGTTTGGTTACCATTCTGCTGGGGATGATTGTATTAAATGCAGAACTAAAGTCCACAAACAGCATCCTCACAGATGTCCCCGGGTGCTCCAAATGATTCATCGCAGTGTGAAGAGCTGTGTTGATGGCATCATCTGTTGACCTGTTGTCTCTATATTCAAACGTGTGTTGATCCAGAGCGGGAGAAAGTGTCGATTTAATGAGTCTTAGAACTAGCCTCTCAAAGCACTTCATCACAGTGGAGGTGAGAGCCACAGGTCTGTAATAATTAAGACTGCTGATAGCTGTCTTTGGGACAGGCACGGTGGTGGCAGACTTGAGGCAACTGGGGACAGTGCACGTAGACAAGGAGAGGTTAAAAATGTTGCAAAATATCTCTGATCCAGCTGATCCGCACAATCTCTGAGTGCCCTCCCCGGAATACCATCCGGGCCGGCGGCCTTCCTGGGATTGACACTACGGAGCTCTTTCCTGACATCAGCTGTGGTGACAGAAGGTGCCAGGCTGTCAGTAGATGGTCGCAGTGCAGACCTGGTCTCATCCATCATGACTTCAAATCTGGTGAAGAAGTGGTTTAATTCCTCCACTAGTGAGTCGCTGTTGCTGGTGGTGGTTGAGTCTTTACTGCCTTTATAGTTTGTGAGGTGCTGGATAACTTGCCATACTCGTCGTGGGTCTCAATTACTGAAGTGTCCTTCAATTTTCTGCCTGTAGGCTGATTTTGCCTCCTTGATGCCTCTCTTCAGGTTGGACCTGGCTGTACTATACAGTTCATCATTACCAGACCTGAAGGCTAAGTCACGGTCTGTCAGCCAGAGCTTAATGTCTCGTGTCATTCATGTTTTGTTGTTCGGATAACATCTAATGTGTTTCTCGACATTATCAATGCAAAACTGTAGGTAGGACAGGACAGTAAATGTGTTGTCTTCTATGTTTTGTTGTGCAAATAAATCACAATGAGTTTGCTCAAAAAGGTCCTGAAGTTGGGTGGAAGCCCACTCAGGCCAAGTCCTTAAAGCGGAGGCAACTGAGACTTGTCCTCTGCCACCTGGATTGAGGTGAGTAACTGCGCCACCACGAGGACCTAGTAAGTAGTGGGAATTGGGCATGCCAAATTGGGGAGAAAAGGGGATAAAATAAAAAATAAAAAAGATAGTAACCTAGCCAGCTACAATCTCCACAGTAGTTACACATGATTGTAAAAAGAATGTCACGTCCGAACCACACCCACTTTTAGTTTTGACCCATCATCAACGCTCTTCGACTAGTCAAGTTCTCCTTGCTCAAGAATTTCAGGGTTGTTCGTGTACAGGAGAAAAATCACAAAATTAACATTTTGCCAAACAACAATGTCAGTGCATTGCGGCATAATTTGTAGGCGAAATAAAAGAACTGTTTGCCCAGTAATCATAAATTAGCCTTAATCCTCCCAACTCTGTTTAACACATTTTACCATGATTAAATTCATTACACTAAACTCCACTGGCTTTCCCCAAAAATCAGCACAGAAAATCCAAAAATTAGTCTGCAGATTCTGTCTGGACTCGATATACTGTATATGTAACAACTTTACTTTTGTTTTAGGTCAGGGCGGCTGAGGAGACCAGCAAGCCAAAGCCTCTCCCAGAAGATGCGAGTAAAACCCATGAAGCTCATGCAGAAGAGGTGAGTTCAACCTCTCACCCACAACCCTGTGCAGCCTGTCCGCTTAGTCCCTTCACATTCATTCTATAGTTCTAGGTGGAGGCCAGTGAAATCGTTCATTACCAAGGCTTTTGGTGGAATGTTCCTCACAGTACTTTATTCATGTCTTTGTTTCTCTCACCTGGAGGCTGAGGGCGGTGAACTGGAGGTATGAGTCTGTTGTGGTTTGTGTGCCTGCTTTGCTCGCTTTAGAATAAAAGAAGTGCTGCATATTTACCAATTTCATTGTGCAAGGACAGACCTGATCGTGAAGGTTGTCTTATGCATGACTGGCATGTTTAGATTTTACTGGCAGCCCAATTACAACACAGACATTCACTTGAAATTAAGAACTGAACTATTTACACAGTGCTCATTCTTTTGTGACAACATACTGCAGGTAGGGTTGGGCGATATTACGATAAATAACGTGCAACACTAGAAATGTGTCAACTAATAGAGATTTTGCTAATACAGTTTATGCCGCAGTAGATATATCTGCGTAACTATCAGTGGGCAGGACTGCTTTACGTTATTTACATGTGAAGGTGACAAAGAAACATGGAGGAGTGTCATAGACAAGTCAAGACGAGGAGAGTTGTTATTAAGGGGTGTAAAGCAAAGTGATGTTAAATTGTTTATGGTTGCCAAGCAACATTGCAACTTACCGCATTACATTAACAGTTCCTAAAAATAAAAATTCTGTCATAATTTACTCACCCTTATGTTGTTCTAAACCCATATGGTTTTCTTTCTTTGGCAGAACGCGAAAAGGAGATATTTAATGAACATCGTGGGCTGTCTTTTCCACACAATGGCAGTGGAGAGTGCCTCACTTTAAAACTTAAAGGACACAAAAATTGCATACGGTTATGAAACATTTTAGTAAGAAACAACGCAAAATTCTTTTTTTTTTTTTTTTTTTTTTTTTTTTTTTGTGAAAATCTTCACATCCATTGCACATTCTTGAGCACTCTAAAAGAAGCTTGTTTCCAGTAGAAGGCATGTTAATGTGAGAAATTGTGTTGTTTTTAGTCGCATTAAAAAGATAGCCTGCGATATTCAGTGAAACATAATTTTTTTAGTTCTGCATATGAAAGTCCTACGGGTTTAGAACATTAGAGTGAGTAAATAATGACTGAATTTTCATTTTTGGGCAAACTATTCCCTTAATATAGTATTTAATTGATGTGCAGTCACAGGTGTGCAAAAGCTGCTCAGTGGCTTAAAATGTGTCTCCAATCAGAATTTAAGGTGTTTATAATATTCTGGTCTCTGGGACTTTTTTTTTTTGCCTGTTTAATCGTTCACCAGGTTATTATTGTAAGTCTGATTGTTTAGAAAAGTAATTACGCATTTCAACAAGCCGCATGACTAATGGTTTAAAGGAATAGTCCACCCAAAAATTAAAATTCTCTGATCATTTACCCTCATGCCTTCCCAGATGTATGTGACTTACTTTCTTAACCAGAACACAAATTATGATTTTTAGAAGAATTTCTCAGCTCTTTTGGTCTATACAATGCAAGTGAATGGGTGCCAAATTTTTGAAACTCCGAAAATCACACAAGTTAGTATAAAAGTAATCCATATGACTCCAGTGGTTAAATTGATGTCTCCAGAAGCAATTTGATAGCTGTGGGTGAGAAACAGATCAATATTTTTGTCCATTTTTACTATAAATTCTCCTCCCTTCTCAGTCAGGCTGCACTTTCACTTTCTTCTTCTTTTGTTTTTGGTGATTCACATTCTTCATGCATGCTGGTTAGGGGGAAGTATTTCAAGCAAAAATCGACTTAAATATTGATCTATTTCTCACCCACACCTATCAAATCACTTCTGAAGATATGGATTTAAACACTGGAGTCATATGGATTACTTTTATTCTCCCTTTATGTGATTTTTGGAGTGTCAAAATTTTGGCACCCATTCACTTGTATTGTATGGACCTACAGAGCTGAAATATTCTCCTAAAAATCTTAATTTGCGTGTTGCAGAAGAAAGAAAGTCATACACATATGGGATGGCAAGATGATGAGAAAATGATGAGAGAATTTTCATTTTTGGGTGAACTATCCCTTTAAGCACCACAATTTAATTTGTTCTGATCCCTGAACCATAAGTATTAGCAGTAGTAATATTTGTGCTTGACTTAGCTTCATGCAGTACTTTCTGACTGGCTTTGTGGGTAAGGTTGCTCTCCTCTCTGTATTGTTTTCCGTTTGGTTTTGCTGCTATAGATACTCTACATTCTCTTAGTAATAGTGAGCTTTTTGATTTGGCTAGTGGCATCTTGTAAAGTACTTATCAAAGTACTCATAAATGAGAAGAGAATGTTTCTCTCATGGTTTAAATGTATATAATGGCCCTGTATTAAGGATCTCTGTTGCACTCTTCTGTTTTCTCTTCATTTAGCCTACAGATCTCTCTGAAATGCAGGTAATTTCTGTTAATGCCAGGTTAATCCACTGTTTTTCTTAGTTTGTTTGCATTTTGAAAGGAGGGAGTCACATGTTCTTGAGGATGTTCTGTCAGTTTAAGCGCTTCAGTGGAGCTTATTGTAATAAATCATGGACGTGAATGTCTTTCCTCATTCCTTTCAGGCTGAGAGTCCTTCCCGGATACCAAGGCCCTCATCAGCTAAAGGACAGCGATGGTGGCCCAAAACAGGTGGTCATGGTACAGAGCTGTTCTTATTTAACGTACCTCAGTAATGGTTGACTTGCAGTGAATTTATGCTGCGTTTCCATTTAAAGTCGGATGTCAGATATTCCTAGTCAAGATCTTGGCCTTAGGACTATAAAAGCACTCCATCACCTGATGTTCAGAGGTTGATATATAAGGAAACAAAATGGCAATGCTATCGTTAGCTTTGCAGGTGTTTTATTGTCAACAAAGAAGTCTCCTAGCAACCAAACAATGCTTTGCAAGCATTTGTTCTTTTGTGTTTTACATACCTGTCTCTGTAAACATTTGCTAATCAGGTTTTAATATAAATTATTCCACGACACTGTTTAATGCTTGATTCTGATTGGTTGACAGACATTTCAAAGTGTTAATTTTTGTTTTTTTCAGGAAACACACAGGTCTTGACCACATTACGGTTCTATATCACTTCACCAAATTATTTAATCTTTATTTATTTTAAAGAGCTATACAGCCTACCGTAGCAAAATAGCCAAATAAAACAAAGACACTGGCTAATCTAATTGGATAAAAATGACAAACAACTTCTATAGTATTCTCAGCTGATGTCAGGTCCACATTACCACCTTGGGGTGTGCATTATTTTTCAATAATTCAACAGTCCGTCATCAATTACTATATTCCTTACTTTACCCTAAAAAGGTTTTCGTATCCTGGGGAATACAAACATTTAAGAGGCTGGGGAGAGGAGCAATGAGTGAGTTGGTCACATTTTTGTGAAAAATATTGAAAAGTGGGTGTCTGCAAACATTGACGACATGCGACTTTGTATATAAAGTCTGGCATCAACTCACACACTTTATCTAAAAGTAAAAATGTGTAGCATTAACCATGTATATCTCCCTGGATGGCGCCATGTTCAGAGTGGTGGACTTCCACACAAGTTTCCAAGTTTTCCAAGTAGAAATTTGGAAGTTCCAACTTTCCGAGTTGAATGGAATGCCGCTTCAGTGTATTTAATGCAGTGATTAAATGTCAGATAATGTTTTATGTGATTTGTATATCTCAAATGATGACATGGATGTATACCTCTGTTTCAGATGAGTCTGACAGTGAAGGAGGTGAGTGTTATGTTTTCTTCACTGAGCACTCTTTTTGCTTTTTTTCTTGATTGTATTCCAAACATTGTTACTGCTCCATAGATATTGCGTCTTTAACACTAAAGATTGTCCTAAGTTACTGCAAGTTCTGTAAACGGGTCCAAAATAATCACTCACCAAATGCAAAATGCAAGGAAAAAATTGCTTTAGCAAGTAAATAAATTATTTGCCAGTCACCCTGTGCCTTTGAGTCATTGCATGGTAAAGTGAATGATAGTCTGACCCTGGCTGATATATAATGCAATGACCTGTGCTGTTTGTAACTAATTAATAAATAATTAAATTATCAAATGGACAGACAAACTTTTTATAATACAAATAATGCAAAATACAGTTTCATGGGCTGGACCCTGTCTGCAAATATTCCTGTTTGTTTTTTTGTTTGTTTTAAAAAGAAGCAAAAAAAGACTATTTTCAACATTATTTTTTTCAGAAGGGGATGCTCCATCAGAAAAAACTGTTCCCGTTGAAAATGGCGATGCAACAGACACTGTGCCATCTCGTACCACCCAGAGGTTAGTTTCCTTTCTTTGTTTTTCTTTTTTTTTTCTTTCTTTCTTTCTTGTCTTCTTTGTTTGTTTGTTTTGATTTCTTTTTTCTTTTTAGGTTTGTTTTTATTTCTTTGTTTGTTTTTCTTTCTTTGTTTTTTTTTTGTTTCTTTCTATCGTTCTTTTTCTTTTTTTGTTTCTTTGTTTTCCTTCTAGGTTTGTAAATGTATCTTTTTTTGTTTCTTTGTTTTTCTTTTTGTTTTTCTAGGTTTGTACGTTTTTCTTTTGTTTTTCTTAGTTTTTTTTTCTTTGCTTCTTTTTTCTTTTAGGTTTGCTTGTTTTTCTTTCTTTGTTTCTTTCTTTGTTTTTATTTTATTTTATTTATTTTTCTATTTTTGTAAATTTTTCTTTTCTTGCTTTATCTCTTTCTTTCTCTTTCTTTTTTTTTGTTTGTGTTTTTCTAGGTTTGTACATTTTTCTTTTTCTTTTTACTTTTTTTATGTCTTTATTTTCTTTCTTTCATTCTTTCTTTCTCAATCAGTGTTAATTATCCCATTAGTGCTTTATTTTGAAAATTAAAATATTCAGTCAATTTCCCTCTAATGAAAACAAATGTAACACAATGTGATAATGTGGTGTTTGTGGGTCGATGGAGTGTATCATGTTTGCCCCCATGAGAGATTGCTTGGCAGTGGACCTCACTGATGAAAATCCCCACTTTCACTGCAGTGTACCGCAAGATCAAACCACAAGATATCAGTCTCAGCTCAATCATTACTCCCGTTCCCAGCACTATTTTTATAAGCATTTAGCCATTTCAGACCTTGCCATTACCTAAACTACCCACACATGAAGTCACATGCATACCTTACAAAAGTGCTCTGTTGATTGCTGTGTGAAAGTACCCATGCTTCTTTTGTTTTCTTGTATGTGTATGTAAGCAGAAGATTAGTGCGACCCAGCAGCGCTCGACCGGCGGCCCCCCGCGTGAAGAGACAAGAGAGCTACGCTGATGTGACCCCAGCGGAGAGGTGAGAGATCTCTCTCTCTTCAAGACTCTTAATTTACCACTGCATATTATTATATATTAAAGCAATAAGCCACTCAAGGCCATACATTACAATGATTTGAACTTGGGTATAACCATTATAATGTGCTCTACAGCATCAAATGGCTTATTGTGTTGCATCATCAATATGATAAAAGACATTTTGATTAAAATAAACAGTTCTTCTCCAAGTAATTTAGTTTATTAGTCTAATGGTTGGCTTTTTATGTTTGCCAAGCAAATTGACTGCATTTGACGGTATTTTTAAATGGCTTTAAACGCAGCTGATAACCTTAGTTCGTAACAACCATTACACACTGAAAACACTACATTTATTATTGAGTGTGTTTACATGCACATCATGTAAAGAGCACTATTTAAATGACGATCTATGGAGATGGTTTCATATCGCTCTCTACTGAGGCTCCATTTCAATTAGGATGCTGCCATAGAATGCAGCTGCCTATGTAGGCAGGAGACAGTGAGGCAGCTCACTAGGTTTTGGAACAGACCTGTTGATTTCTGCATATGCAGATTCTGTGTGGGCCTGGTGGTTAGCATTCATTCATAATCAAATTAAACAGTTTAGATCCAAAGTGTAGCTTGAATGTGAGATGAATATTTAATCATGGATTGTTTTTCTCAGGCTGGGCAGTGGTAAGCCCCCTGCAGTGGTCATTATGGACAGTAAGAAGCTCTCTGAAGATGAGGATGATGAAGATGGGCAGTTTGTAGTGGAGGAAGCAGCTCCGCCTCCCGCTGCCATACCTGAAATCGAGGTAGTGTGGGTGCTCTGTTCTCTGTGCATATAGTGAAAAATCCCAGCGTGATTTAGACTAACTGAATTATTCTTTTTTTTTTTTTTTTTTTAACAGCATAATTCACTTGAACTGCAAGGGGAAGACAAACACGGTCAGTCATGTACTAATATTAAACACACCATCATGTTGTTCTTCTGTGGAGCACAAAAGGTTATGTTAGGCAGAATGTTAGGGACTGACAGCCTCAGTCACCATTCACTTTCATTATATGGGATCAAACAAAAAGATGCCATGAAAGTGTTGACTGAGGTTAGCATTCTGCCTGACATTTCCTTTTGTGTTCCATGGAAGTAAAAAGGCATACAGGTTTGCAAATTAATTTTCAGTCTTGAGAATGAATGATTTTCATTTGCTCATAGGTGGACTTGTGAAAAAAATCCTTGAAACAAAAAAAGACTATGAATCATCTCCTTCTCCAAAGTCAAAGGATCAGGTATGACATTGTTAGCTTTCAGATGTTGCAAGCTCCTCGTTGTTCCAGTGTTTACCACAAGGGGGCAGTGCAATTCCATTTTACTTCCAAATTCCAACTTTTGTTTTTCACAACAGCATTCCAGTAACGCCAGTAAACGCGTTTCAGAATCTCTTCATCAAGGAAATCTATTTTGTGTGTGTGTGTGTGAACAATAACTCTGAGATGTGTTTGCCAAAGACTTTACAGTTTACCAAAGAAAGCAACTTTGCAAATGGAGTGGAGAAATGTGATTGCAGTCCCCGAGAGCCACTGAAGTGTTGTTCTGTTCAGCAGAGCTTAAAAAATTAGGCCAAAGCAAGCACAATGACACCAATCACGCTGTTTTTGAGATGTTTAACTATGAGATGGTTACTGAATTACAAAATAAATATCAGAATGTGGTGGCGACTTTTGTTCATAAACTTGTTTGTGAATAGTTTTAGGTCAGTTTTTATTAGGATTTTATCTAAAGATTTAAATCCCCTGTGTCCTTTGGCCTATAACGATATAAACTTTCAGCAATGGAAAATAAATGAACATTAAAGGAACAGTTTACTCACTCTCATGCCATTCCAGATGTGGATGACTTTCTTTTTTCTGCTGAACACAAACAAAGGTTTTTAGAAGAATATCTCAGCTCTGTAGGTCCATACAATGCATTTGCCTTTATGTGCTTTTTGGAGCTTTAAAGTAGTCCATTAAGTGTAATCAAGCTTGAAATCATGATCATGCCTAGAGACTGCAATGGCAGATTGTACAGTATAAAAGGAGTTACATTTTGGTCTGTTCTCACCCAAAACTGATTAGATCGCTTTAGCAGCCTTTTTAGAAGCGTCTTAAGGGTTACTTTTATGCTGTCTTTATTTGCTTTTGGAGCTTCAAAGTTCTGTACAACATTCACTTGCATTGTATGGATCTACAGAGCTGAGATATTCTTGTAAAAATCCTCGTTTGTGTTCAGTCTGGGATGGCATGAGGGTGAGTAAATGATGAGAGAATTTAAATTTTTGGGTGAACTACCTTTTAATGGCATCATTATCTAAATAACAAGGATAGGATTTAATGTCCAAAAGGTGATTAAAAAATAAACTTGACAGAAATCTCCACCTTTGTCACATAGTTTCAGTGATGTTCAGTCTTATAGCAGATGTAGTTTTCTTTTCGTCTGCTCCCATATTGTGTAAAGATTTTTCAGGACTGCTAGGATATGATTTCCAATCCAATCCAAAGTGGCACTTTATCAATGACTTCCCGAATATTTATTTTTAGCTGCTTTGGACTGTTTGTGAGCGAGGGAATACTCACACTGTCAATATTTAGATTGCGATATGAGTTTTGACAGTATCCTGTCCGTACCCTGGTGTAAGGGGCGGTCTGCACTGGGTGGTCCACCCTGCCGGAACATACGCTCCGCTCTATCTGTCCGTCACTGGCTGTAGGCCTGATGGATTCAGTGTTTGGTGGTGGCATTCATGCAGAAACCCCTCCTCCCAACCTGACTTTCCACTTGAGTCACATGCTTAATGCATGAGTCAGTAATAGGGCTGGGAATTGTAAAGAATTGAGTTATTCCTTTAACGTTTCTTTTAGTAATTTTGAGGAAGAAAGAATGGACAATTCTTATTTGTTTGTTGTCCTCAGCAACCTGCTGCTAAATGACATTTCATACTTAAAAGCGGCATGATTAAAGCAATAATAATACAATAATCCAAGCAAAAAGTTAATTACCCATTCAAATTTACACCACCGTTCCAATGTTTGGACACCTGCACATTATTTATAACCACACTTTTTTTCCACACTTTATAATAATAGTAAAGCCTTCAAAACTATGAAAGAGTAGATTCATGTAGTGAGTCTGTCTTGTATTTTAGCTCCTTCAAAGTACAACCATCTTCATGATGTCCATGCTGAAATGCTTTTTTGGATGTTTCCCCTTTTTCACCCAATTTGGAATGCCCAATTCCCAGTGTGCTTTTTAAGTCCTCGTGGTCGCGTAGTGATTCGCCTCAGTCCAGGTGGCGGAGGACGAATCCCAGTTGCCTCCGCGTCTGAGACCATCAACCTGCGCATCTAATCACGTGGCTTGTTGAGCGCGTTGCCAAGGAGACATAGTGCGTGTGGAGGCTTCACGCCATCCACCGTGGCATCTGCGCTCAACTCACCACGCGCCCCACCGAGAACTAACCACATTATAGTGACCACGTGGAGGTTACCCCATGTGACTCTACCCTCCCTAGCAACTGGGCCAATTTGGTTGCTTAGGAGACCTGGCTGGAGTCACTCAGCACGCCCTGGGATTCGAACTAGCGAACTCCAGGGGTGGTAGCCAGCGTCTTTTACCACTGAGCTACCCAGGCCCTGAAATGCTTTTTTAACAGTACTGAATAGAGGTCGACCAATAACTAAGGTGGTGGGAAAGGCTGATAACCGATTAATTGGCTGTTTGTTTTTAATACAGATTTATAGAATGTCGATAAGACTTCTTATTCTTTTTTTACTATGTCAGACACAGACAAAGAGTCCTAAATGAACAAGATCCCAGATGCAGTTTAATGTTCAACCAAACTCCTAAAAGTAACCAGAAAAAATGAAGATTTGGTGCATAACGTGGGACTTTTAAGTATAAACAAGCCCGAAACACACCGGGGACCCTTATTTTGAAATGACAAAAAAAACATCATAGCATAGACCAATCAGCATAGATTTTTGCCTATAATGATAGTTCCAAAAAGCTATCGGCACAGATTAGTCGGTAAAACCAATATATCGGTCTAACTCTAGTACTGAAGGAGTTCCCATGTATACTGGACACATTTTGGCTGCTTTTCCTTCAATATCGGATTTTTTACAAAACAAATTCAAGTATTAAAGCACATTATTCATTTTGATAAACAGGTTTTGAGATTATGAGAATCATAAATTCTGTCAATGTTCCAAACTTTTCACTTGTAGTCTATTCCAAACAAAAGAGTCATCTTTACATATACTGTGTACCAAAAAGAGACATTTTGACACCCTACACATCCTTACATCATACAGGTGGAAGAATACAGACAATCCACAACCATTAAAGGGATAGTGCACCCAAAAATGAAATTCTGTGTTTGTTTACTCAACTTCATGCTGTTCCAACCCCGTATCACTTTCTTTCTTCCATGTGACACAAAAGGGGATGTTTGCCAGCATGTTTAGTCTCAGTCACCATTTACTTTCATTGAAAAAAATAAAAAAGCTGCATTAAGGGTGAGTGGACAATGAATGGTGACTGATTAGGGCTGGGTATTGATACAGATTCCCTCCAATTCTAGTCGAGTCCGATTCACAAGCTCTTGATTCGACTTCAACTTGATATCGATTCATATGGGTATATTTCAGTTATAATGTCCCTTTTGTTTACTTATGAATGAAATTCTCTCCCAGCTAATGGTGTTTATTATAAAGGGGACCTTCTAACTAGGTACATTACAAAAATATTAATTTGACAAATTATTTTCTAGTTAGTACAACATACATCATTTACTATGTCAGTGTGTTACTGCACGACAATAAAGCACAACAAATTCAGAAAAGACAAAGAATGCACAAACAAACAAAAAAAAAACGGCGCACTATTTCTCTATTTCTCCCAGATGCATTTAAAATGTAATCTAAGCACAAAAGCAACATTTCAAGTAGAATTGACCGTTATTTTAGTGGATTACCTGCGTTAATTTGAGCTGCAGATGTTCATGCGTCTCATAAGCATGTTGATTTCAGACACACTAAAGAAGATCCTTTACATTCTCGTGTTTGTGTATGTATTCGCTTTTTTTACTTTTCCGATCGGATAGTTATTTTCTTTTAAACCGCTCGTAACCAGCAAAGTTTAAACTCTTGTTTTAGCGCAGCAGTTGATTGACAGGCGAGAGGTTGCGCTTCGCTGCTGCCGGGACGCATACTGGACAGATTAGCATTTACACTTCTAATGTGATGTATTCACATGCGTTTTTGACCCCATTCATATGTGGTTTTTGTGATCCAATCACAAAACTTTTTAGACCCCATTTAGACCTGTATTTAGCGCCGACCACATGTGATTGGATCACCTGAAATGCATTTTAATACCAGGTGGAAACAGGGACTTTAAGACAACCAGCAGTTCTATAAAGATTCTGTAAATGAGCGCATATTTACAGCAGAGGCTTCTGTACCTCATCCGTGCTATTCGTGATTGGAATTAAATGTTGTTGTTTTTGATCAACAATTGACAGTAAAGAACAGAAAAGATTTTAAAAGAGACATTATTCAATGACACATATTACACAGAACGAATCAATCAAACTTTTACTGTCAACACACAGCAGCCCTCTACATAGCGAGTAATTCACTTGCATATGTGACCAAATTTTGCACTATGCGACTAAAGTATGTATTTTTTAAACCACTGGTGAGTACATTTTCAGATTTGACAATTTCTTGAGTTGTGTAGTGGCGAAGAAGAACTTAAGCGCCGCTGAATAAGAAGCTGGTGATTAAGATGCTGGATTCAGCCTCATCTTTTACAGTGTGTTGTGTCTCATGAGCACACACCCTGAAGGAAATTGTACTTATTTGGCAGCAGTGGGTCCAGATCTGTCGTGATCGCTCTGTCTCCATCACTTTAGTTGAGCCTTGAAATGGCACTGACATTGCATTTAACGACGTCAACTCTGACTTTGGTTGAACTTTTTCCCGGACTGTTTTCACAACATTTTCCATTTTACAGCATTGCTACAGACCAGTAACGTGCCTGTTGGACTTCTGTTAGAAGGTAAATGTGTTGCAAAACTTGAGAGCTTATAGATTTGAATTTGAGAACATGTGCAATAAATATTTGTACAAGCAAGCCATACACATAATACAAGTAAAAATATCCTTTTGCTTTGTTCTGTGTTTTTTGTATCCAAAGACAAGACTCAGGCACCCCATTTTCATTTCATGTCTCTTTTCAAATCCTTTCTGTTATTTACAGTCAGTTGGTGATCAAAAAGATAAAAAGAAACACAACTTCTCTCTTGTTAATGTGCGCTGCACTCATTCAACCATAAACACTTGCTCGGGTGCTAATCTCTTAAAGTGACAGTACCAATTTTGGGCTTATTATACTGTACATATCAATGTAAATCGCACAAGTGCATATAAACAAACGTTACAAAATGTAGTAAGTGTAATAAATGTGTAAATACATAAATATTTAAAAGGCACAATCATAGATTGTGAAATATTTTAACTTAAGAAAACTCTGTAAATATTAAAGAATTTAACTAATAGGCTTGTGCCGCATCTATGCAAGGGTTTGATTAAAGAAAAAACATTTCATAGTGGTTTTGATATAGTAGCACTTAAATTATTATTATTTTTAATATATTTATTAATTCTATTTTAATTAGGTTCCAACCTTGTGAATATTTTGTTAAAAATATGTTTTAAAATAATATAAATTTTTAGAATGTTAAATTTGTACACAAGCTAAAATGTAATTAAAAGGATCAAAAGTGAAATATGAAAATAAAATGTACAATCTTGCGTACTATATTACTGTATGATTATATATATTATCTGTGATGATGCCCCTTTCTCGTTTTCTTAATATCTTTTCAGTTTTAGTTGCATTACTCTTCCATGTTGTCAAAAGTCTGGCGAGTAAAAACTACAATTTACAAGCCAATGGCGATTCTTTCTCCAACGTGTCCATAGAGGGCTGCACATTGAAAAGATGCTGAACTTCTTCACCAATATACTGTACAATGACTGTTAAGTGAAATCTTAACATTTCAGACACTGTCTAATCACAGACATTTTTAGTCGCATTGTGCGAAATTTGGTCTCATATGTGAGTGATTACTCCCATTGTAGAGAGTGCATATAGTAAAAAAATCTATCTTGGATTTAAGAATTGATATTGAGATCGTTCAAATGAAGATCGCCATTGGAAAATCTATATTTTTACCCACTCCTATTACTGAGCATTCTGAACATTACCTTTTGTGTTATTCCAAAGGACAACCTGAAGGTGAGTAAATGATGACCAGAATTTTTATTTTAACAGAACCAAATGTCTTAATGTATTTAAAAAAAAAAAAAAATGGAATGATTCTATACAGAATTTCAATTCCCAACACTAGATGGCAAGGCCTCAATGATCGGGCGGGAGTAGTTTCGACAATCGTCACTGCCGTGATCTTGGTTGGCGTTCAGCTTTAGCCGCACACAGCGAGCTTCTCCCAGCTGGTCTTCACAGCGAGTGTTTCCTCTCCCCTGTGTTCTTGATTTCAAAACAATCAGACTGGATTTCCTTTCAATCCCAAATAATCAAATTAGACTTCCCCATCAGATGCTGGCCAACTCTAAGCTGGAACCTGAGCGCTGCACAGAGCGCTCTTCTAATTGACTTAATTCAGCCTCATCAGCTCTCTAAATTCTCTGCCTTTATTGCGGGGTATGAAATGGGCAGGTACGGGGGGCACCGAGTTTAACTGGCATGCCACACCTCTTCTGTCTAGTCAGCTGTGTGCAAAAAGACCTGTAATGATTTCCTTCCTTACTTAAAAGGGGGTGAAGGTCAGCACAATAAAGCGGTTGCTCTCCTGTAATCGCGGTGTAACATCCAGGGTTAAAAATATAAATATTGAGCTTCCTTCCACCCCCATTAATCTCTTTGGAATGACCACAGAAATGAGAGTTTTGACTCTCAGTAATTCCGAAGGTTAAACAGAGCCAATGACTCATTCTGTTGCTTTATTAGCATAAGTTTTCTGATCTACCTCGACTGGGTCGGCAGAACTTCATTAAGTTCTGTTAGGCCATAATATTGAACTGAAATAAAATGGTGGATTCTAAATTAAAGGGGATAGTTCATCCAAAAAAGAAATTTCAGTCAGCATTTTGTCTCACCCTCATGTTGTTTCAAACCTGTATGACTGACTTTATTCGTGTAGCACAAATGGAGATGTTAGGCAGAATTTCAGCCTCAGTCACCATTCACTTTCATTATATCTTTTTTTCCATACAATGAAATTGAATGGTGACTGAGTCTGACATTCTGCCTTAAAGGAATATTCCGGGTTCAATACAAGTTAAGCTCAATCGACAGCATTTGTCATATAATATTGAATACCACAAAAATGAATTTCGACTCGTCCCTCCTTTTCTTTAAAAAAAGCAAAAATCGAGGTTACAGTGAGGCACTTACAATGGGAGTGAACAGGTCAATTTTTTGAGGGTTTAAAACAGGAATGTGAAGCTTATAATTTTATAAAAGCACTTAAATGAATTCTTCTGTTAAAACGTGTACTTTGAACTGTAAAGTTGTTTAAATAGTTTTTACAGTAATTTTAGGTTTTACGTCTTATGAGCTTAACTTGTATTGAACCCAGAATATTCCTTTAAAGTCCCGGAACACAGAAAATCATATGCATTTGGAACAACAAGAGGGGGAGTAAGTGATTAAAGAATTAGCATTTGTGGGTGAACTATCCATTAAAAAATTATTTCCCCATCATGGTGCATTTTACTAAAGAATTTGCCATGTATTTTGCTACTGACCTCTGTTACGACCCTGTCAGATCACGTGTATATTATTGTAAGATACGTCTTGTAGGGCGTCTTTTTGTTTTCAGAGTATTGGCCCCTGACAGCAGCTGCGTTTTCATAAGCATTTTTTCTCCTTCTCCTCTTTTGCACCATCAAATTAGCCTTGATGAAGGTTCGCAATGTATAAATAAACCCCTTGCACACAAATGGATGACTGTTGAGTGAACGCCACGCCAGCTCGCTCTCTGCAGTACAGGCAGGAAAATAAATAGTCATCCCTTCAGGCCTGTGTCTTTGTAAACATCTACCTTTTTGTTGGAAATGTAAAGAAGATGACTCTCTTTGCATTTCTCCAAACGTTTTGCCCTCTCAGAAGACTATTGACATCCCAATGGATCAACCCCAAGGTTACGATGAAATACCATGCAGACCTGGTATGAGTCTCTGAAGTCTGATAGCGTAATTGTTTGATTTAGTCTATTATTTTAGTCTTTCTCACTGCTGTCTGGTTCCTAGTCAAACTGTCATGCATAATACTAGGGTTGGGCGGTACGATGGTATTATAGCATGCAATGGTAGAAATGTGTCAACGAGATTCTGCAATACCGAATATACTGTGAAATACAAGCAGAAAATGAAAGCATACTCTTTAAACTGTGTTCCAGAAGAGTGCTTCCAGTCTGTGTATACTGGTTGATTTGTTGATTATACTAGGAGCAATTTCGTTTTGACATGTTGCGATGCTCCGATGCATCGCCATTCTTTCTCCATCGATTCTGAATCGATTCTCAAAAAAATTCAGAATAGTTTCTGAGTTAAATTTAAACCGCGGCAGCACAGTGCCGCTTATGTGTGCGCCAGAGACAAAGTGAGGTGCTAGAAACAAATGGTCAGACGCATACTAAAGCCCAAGCGCCCACTCATAAACTGTTCACAGACTGGATGTATCAACCACACGACCATCATCCCCAACTGAAACTACGATCCCTAAATTAATTCATAAACTCAAGCACATAGCAGTGGGATAGTTTATTCGTGATTACATGTCAACATACAAAATTAAAGACTGGCTTGCACCCATTATTGCACTGAATTGCACAGAGAGGGAAAAAACTTCTCAAATAATGGTGAGACAGTGGCTTGGGAGATGTCGGTGATGGTTTTATTTTTCAAATTATAATTTTTTTCTCCTGCTTCCCAATACTGTGCTCTCCTCTAGTGCTCTCCATTTCTTTGGCTGTTGCTCATTTTCCAGTCTTTCGCTCTTTGGGACAGTGCGCTTACGAGATGCTTGATTGATTTCTTAAGCAGCAACTCCACTATTTGTGTCGCTTTACTATCATCTGTGGTGAGGAAATGAGAAGCTGACATCTGCACTCTTCCAGAAGCAGATATTTCATGTAGCTTTTCTGGACCAGCACCCGATAGTTGTGGTTATAGTTATAGGCTAGGGATCGATTAGTTCTAAATGAATAATTTAATACTACTTAATACTGAGTGTGTATTGATGAAAAACAAGATACAGCGTAATGTATCAAGAATCATTTTGTAATCGAATCATTACCCTTTGAATCGAATCATGAGGCCAGTGAAAATGCATACCACTTTGTGCTGTTGTGTGGATTTTTGTGTAGGCAGACTGATTGCACTGTAAATTCGGCAACATTAGGTAGAATGTTTTGCTCTGAAATTGGTCTGTGCTTACCGAAATTCTAATATCTGCACACCAAGGCCGAAGCTGTAAGTGTTGTTGAAGTTATGTGCACATACACCGATCAGCCACAACATTAAAACCACCTGCCTAATATTGTGTAGGTCCTCCTCGTGCTGCCAAAACAGCGCCAACCCGCATCTCAGAATAGTATTCTGAGATGATATTCTTCTCAACACAATTGTACAGAGCGGTTATCTGAGTTACCACAGACTTTGTCAGTTCAAATCAGTCTGGCCATTCTCTGTTGATCTCTCTCATCAACGAGGCGTTTCAATCCGCAGAACTGCTGCTCAATGGATGTTTTTTTGTTTTTGGCACCATTCGGAGTAAATTCTAGAGACTGTTGTGGGTGAAAACCCCAGGAGATCAGCAGTTACAGAAATACTCAAACCAGCCCGTCTGGCACCAACAAACATCCATGCGATTATCTAATCAGCCAATCATGTGGCAGCAGCACAGTGCATAAAATATTGCAGATACGGGTCAGGAGCTTCAGTTAATGTTCATATCAACCATCAGAATGGGGAAAAAATGTGATCTCAGTGATTTGGAGCGTGGCATGATTGTTGTCCACAGAGTGACGCCAAAAGCTAGTTTTATTTCTTGTTGTAAATGAAATCTAATGTAATACAGTCATCGGGAATGCATATTTTATTAACCATACACCCTAACCCAAACCGCAACCCTAAGCCTAACCAGTGTAGTAACTTTTTTAAATTTAGAATGAAAATGCAACCTCTGAATCGTGCACATCATTGTTAAAATGATCGTGATTATTTTCTGGTTCCCACAGGACCAGAGCCCGTGTTTTCGAGGTTGCTCGTGCAACAAGCTATTAGTTGCGCTAGAGGAAAATGTGTTCATGCTTGAATTAATGCAAAAAATGTCCAATGGGGGATGACGTTTGTCAGTAATTCGACTGAATGGGGTTGATTTCCGGGTACATGAACTTTCAGAAGCAACATGTTGATTTCCTGTGTTGGCATGATAATCAATTGTAGGTTGTTTACGGTTGCCAAACAACATGGCAACTTTGCTTATTAATATATTATCCAAGTTGCATTTATAAAGTATGACTGATTTGAGTCATACTTTGACTCAAATTTTACTGTCTTAAATTTAAAGTTTTTAAGACACTAGATTATCGAAAGATTGACATCACTACATGGTTATGTAATATATTTTATAGAACATTTTAGGTTAAATAGCTAAATTGTGATATACTGTATACGATTACAATGATACAAAATTGCATATTCCTTGTTGTTCGGTTCTGTGGTGATTCTCTTAGCATGCATATTCAGGACAGTGATGTTAGCGGTGACCCTCATGAGGCAAAACTGACCTCTCCATCCTGTGCACACGACTCCCCGCTCTCTGCACTTCACTTCATCCCAGCTATTTTTATGATGTTGCTGGATGGGGCCCACTATTCCCCCAAAGAGGAAACCCCTAAACTTTGCTAAACAATTAATCTTGTCCCCTTTGAGTTCAGTATTGCTCCCAAAGACCCACCATGGAGCTCTACACCAGTCGCAGACTGTCTAAATAGGACTTTGGCATTGATGCTTGTACTCTTTTTCAAGCTAGTGTCCATGTTTGATTCTATTATCTGTTTTTTTTTTTTTTTTTTTTTAGAGCAACCGTGCAGGCAAGTACATTTTGTCACTATATTTGTTCTCTGGGAATCAAACACATGCCATTTGCATTCCTAACTGTACCACCATGGTTTACCAGTTGAACCAGTGCTAACAGCAGCTATTCGTACGTACCCGCAGCTTTTATAAAGTGGCGGTATGGTGTCCTGCTTCTGTGAAACTATCAGGGGGGACTCATGGTGAAGGGGAGCACTGACAACGATACTCCCCACTACGAGTTGAAGTATAGGAAAGCACTTTTTTTGTAATTGTTGGCAAATACATGTCCGACTATTTTATAATGGCAGGTCAAGTTTGAAATATTCAGACTTTTAAAACCACATTCAATGCAACAATTTACATTTGAATGATGTTACAGTAAGTTACCCATACATTCTCTTTGCTTGTATTTTACGAATTTTACTAAAACTGAAAGTACTCAAGTACTGAGGTACTTGTTCTCATCACTAGTAAAGAACTTCCTAAAGAAACAGCTTTTTGAATCCAAATTTCGTAAAAGTGAAATATGTAATGTCTGTGCCTTTATTGCCACCAAATGGAATTGAAATCTGTTTGTTTGGGCACCAGCCATAAAACTGGTTTAACCAATGGTGGGTGTTTGGTACGGGACTACCATTTTGGCTGAAAAATGTATTCTCTTTACCACTGGTGGTGAAGAAATTACAAACTTCACCTTTATGTTTGACATACTTGTCCTACCAGTGTGTTTTCATTTGTAGTCGTTTAACTCCAATTTGTCTGATTTAATAAAATCGCATTTGAGCTTAAAGTTTCAGAACTACAGAACTGAATCTTTCTCAGCTTTATCTTCCTCAGAAGGATTGCGAGGCTGTAAAAACTTTTCTGCAAGAGTGACAGTTTTTTTTTTTTTTTTTTGCCAGAACACTCATTTAAACACTGCACTGTTCTGCTTCTTTCCTTTGCTCTTCATCAGCACTCTATAAATCATGCATTTTGCATGCATTTCTTCATTAAGCAAATTAGGCATGCAGATGAAGGCTCAGATCCACATAGCCGGGTAATGAGGCGTGCTGATGCAAGAAACTCCAGCCCAGGGCTTCCAGCATCTCTGAAAGCCACCTGCCTCAGACACATCGGCTCCACGTCCTGCTTGTGTCATTGTCTGAGATAATGGGAAAACCTGTCCCCAGCTGCCTTGCGCAAAACAAATATTTTTCTTGGGTCCAGTTGAAGTAAGGGGGAAAATAAGAGCCCCTATAAATGATTGATTTATGTCCCCAGAAACAGTACACAGGAGTATTTTTTTCCTTTTTGATGACGGGGTGAGGTGCAGGAGGACGGCAAACAGAGCAAATCCGGCCTGGCCTTCTCGCTCCACTAACAGTGAGCCGAATGTGCTGGCTGGTGTTTGTGTAGAGGGGGGGTTTAGGGGGCCAGGAAAACCACCCACATTGCAGACAACTATTAGACATTTCAATCCGAACATGCTTGTAAACCACAGAGAGAAGGGAAAATGAATTTTGTCTGTCTTCTCAAATGTTTGTTAGATTCATAAAGGAAAGAAGCATAGTTCAATTTTGAAATGTTTGCAAACTCTGTAAAGTTGTAACAATAAACTCAAATTTTAAAACACAGATGATTAGAGACCGTCTCTTTACCAAAATATTTTCACATTTCTTTTTGTCCCTCTTAATAGTGTTTGACCTACTGTATATCTAACTATGCCTGGGTGATATAGCTGAAAAAATTATAGACTGGTATTTTATATATATTTTTATATATACATATATATATATATATATATATATATATATATATATATATATAATATAGATAATTTTTTTTCCAATTAAACAATCGTTGTTGCTAAGTAATACAATGTTTAATGTAAGAATTAAAACAGATTTTGTTTTTTAAATCTAGGCATATTTCCACCACATTTTTCAATAAAATAACAAGAAAGAATAATATTTAATAATTTGTATGCATATCTGCCAATATAATAATACATAGTACAATAAAAGGAGAATAGTAAAAAATGCAATATTTACCAACATGTGCTTTTAAGAAAGCATTTGTAATATATGAAAAATGATACACAGAGACTTCGGTAAGTATTTTAGAGAGAAGACGTTTTAAATCATTTAATTTAAATATAATATTTTCATTTACAGTTTGAAGTGATTCTTGCAAATGAATTGAACTTACCAACTCTATTGTCGTTTTTCATATTAAAGTTTAAACCGAAAACTCTATTAAAACATCGCCTTAATGCTCTCACACGGGTGATTCTCATGAAAATTTAAGAACATGTCCTGATCATATTTTAATAAATAAAATAATAAATATGAAATTATAATTTTGCATAAGGAAAATCAAGCCTACATTAAGGACCATTAAGATGTTTTGCACTGTGACATTATTTTCATTACACTTAAAGGAATAGTTCACCCAAAAATGAAAATTCTCTCATCATTTACTCACTCTTATGCCATCCTAGATGTGTATGAGATGTGACTGATGTGACTTTCTTTCATCTGCTGAACTCAAATGAAGCTTTTTAGAAGAATTTCTCAGTTCTTTTGGTCCATACAATGCATATTAATGGGTGGCCAAATTTTGTAGCTCCAAAAATGACATAAGTCAGCATCAAAGTAATCCATACGACTCCAGTGGTTAAATCAGTGTCTTCAGAAGGGATATGATACTGTAGATGTGGGTTAGAAACAGATCAATATTTAAGTCCTTTTTTAACTATAAATTCTCCTCCCTGCTCAGTCATTCTCCACTTTAACTTTCACTTTCTCATTCTTCTTCTTATGTTTTTGATGATTCACATTCTTCATGCATATTGCCCCCTTCTGGCAGGGACAAGAATTACTATAAAAAGCTCTTAAATATTGGTCTGTTTCTCACCCACACCTATCATATCACTTCTGAAGATATGGATTTAAACACTGAAGTCATATGGATTACTTTTATGATGCCTTTATGTGCTTTTTGAAAAGTCAAGATTTTGGCACCCATTCACTTGCATTGAATGGACCTACAGAGCTGAAATATTCTTCTAAAAAAGCTTTGTTTGTGTTCTGCAGAAGAAAGAAAGTCATACACATCTGGGATGGCATGACAGTGAGTAAATGATGAGAGAATTTACATTTTTGGGTGAACTATCCCTTTAAGCATATTTTACTACCCAACTCTCATTACTTTTACCATACCCATTGTTTTCAATGAAGATTCTCTTTACCGTAACACAGTAATTTCTGTTTTAATGTATTACAGCAGAAAAGATGCTAGTCAATTGTTTTTTAATTAAATGTTAGTTCCAAATGTGTTCCAAGACAACGCTATTTTGATGTATAATTACTGAACAATTTAAATAATATATTATTTTTGTCACATTTCAGAAATGAGCAGATTATAATGACCATCTTTTCTTTTTCTTTTTTTTTTTACATTGCAGTAATGAGAATTTGGGGGTAAAATGTGCATTACTGCCATGAAAATAATACCACAATGTACAAAATCTTAATGGCCCAAAGAAATAAGCTTCATTTTTTTTAATAAGTCATATTTGTTTCTTTTGATTTTGGAGTAAAAAAAGGACAAGGACATTTTCTTGACAGGTTTTGTCAGAATCAGTCATACTCAGAAGTCACGAGACAAGAAAACTTTTTAAGGATTCTGCGTGCCGCTACATCACACACATTTCATCATCAGCACAGGATGCGCACGCAGCCCACTTTTTCTAGTCATGAGGACAGTCCACGTCTGTGCGCATTGTCTGCAAATGCGCCTGCCGTTGACTGTAGTAAAGATTATAACAAAGCAGTCATAGTGTGCATGCATCAAAAGCATCCATACAAGCCAAAAGAGTATACATTGAAAGACTAGAGTATTTGATCGTGCATGAGAAGGAACGGCACTCGGAAAAAAGAAGTGTACCATCGCCTTTAATGTCCATTGCTTTCATTCTGTTTGTGCCTGCCTATATCTAACACATATAGTGTGAGGAGTTCATGTAACATTTGGTCTGTTTTAATAAGGAAATTTCTGGTTATTGTTTTGTCATGTAGTCTAGGTTTGACGTCTCCCGCCTTTGAAAGTAAAGTGTTGATGTTTGTGGCCAGAATGACATGAATTGTTTGAGGAGCTCAGCTTGAAAAGAGGTAAATGTGAAGTAGTTGTTACTGAATACTGTTGTAAAATAACTTCACTGCCACAGCCTGTTACTAAAATAAACAGCGTCATGTCTTGCATGAGGGTGTGTGTGAGTGAGACGTAGGTAGTATGAGTGAGGCCTGTTTGGCCTAGTGCCACACACAGCCTGTGGCCCCAGCTGAGCAAATAGATGTGGGCCCTGTGTGCCGGGTGGGGTGGGAGGGCTCTTGTGCTGGGCTGAAGGGTGACTGGGGCAGACCAGGACCCCCCAACCACACAGCATACAGAGGAGGCCTTCACTAACCACTCACTTGCATTATGGATCACATGTCCCTTTAGTTTTGATCTTTATATACATTGCAAGGTTTGTATAATTCCTGCCTTGAAATTCTAAACATTTGTAGCCTTGACATTGAAAACCACTAAATGCAGACCTTTTTTTTTTAAGTATATTGTTGGTAGGTATAGATTTGCTCTAACCTCATTTATAGCATTCATCTGAAGTGCTCCCAAGTGCACTTTGGCCAGTGCCCCACTAGCTGATTTTCGGTCGTAAGCTCCATTTACATAGTCGTTTGAGAATGAGAGGGAGTCAGTGCGTGTGGCCGCATCTCTCAGAGGGTGGGCGATAACAGTCCCATGGACTCAACTTCCTACTGAATTAATAGCCCTGCCGACTATCTGACAATGTCTGACATAATTGATATAATGGTTAAGGCTAGGTTATACTTCGTTTTGGCGAATGCGCACTTATACTGCTTTGTGATTCACTTTTAGCACAGTCAACGACGCACAAAGACATAGACTGTCTGCGTGTCTAGAAAAACTCGACATACTGTGCTGATGACGAAATTTAAAGTAGACTCTTGTGACTTTGACAGTGGCCAGTGAGTTTCTTCTCACACTGAAGAACTGACAAGCCATTGTTTTTTTTCTTCAACAAACTCAAGCTGATGGTTATTCTTGGTGACCATATAACCTAGTTTTTCTGGGGTTCTTCTACTCTAAATGTATGAATTAATAAGTAAGCAGAGGCAAAGCACTTCTGACTGAATAGTCTCTCAGTAGCTGATCGACTGCGGTTTTGTCCCCCTCTGTAGGATCAGATGCTGGTGTCAGAGTTGTCTCGTAAGAAAGAACGTGAACTGGTGGCGAAGGAGATCGAGCGTCTGCGTTCATCTATACAGACGGTGTGCCGCAGCGCTCTGCCCCTGGGCAAGATCATGGACTACATTCAGGAGGACATGGACTCGATGCAGAACGAACTACAGACCTGGCACAAAGAGAACAAAGAGAACACACAGGCTCTGCTACAGGAACAAAGGTGCTCAGAGCACAAACACATTATGGTTCCTTTCCAAAACCTTGTGAGCTGCCTTCTAAGGGGCTGTTCAGTCCAAACACGTTCTTGCGTCCAAAAAAGCTATGCAAATGCAAGCAGCACAACAAATGGAACAGAATGCAGGTGTCTCAAGACACGTCTTTAAAAGTTCTTTTAACTTGATGTTGCCTCTTAAGAACTTCTAAAAAACAGAGATGCAACGCAACTGTCAAAGAAGTCTGTTTAGCATGTTTACATAGAAAATCTATTAAAAAAACTGCGCAGATGGATGCAAAAACATGTTCTGTGTGAACATCCGCTAAGGCCATGTCCACACTATGTTTGAACTGTTTTTTTATTTTTATCTTATTCTCTAAATTATTGAAAGCATGTGCATGTTGTGTTAACTCGTGCTCTTTCTGTATCTCAGAATCACAGACAGCGTAGTGGAACCCCTGAAGGCCGAGCTCGCTGAACTGGAGCAGTTAATCAAAGACCAGCAGGACAAGATCTGCACGGTCAAGTCCAACATCCTGAAGAATGAAGAGAAGATTCAGAAGATGTTGTCCAGCATCAGCTTCTCCTCACTGACGTGAACATATCAACACACCCCATATGAAAGCCGAAGCAATGAGCAGTGGGTGACATTAGGCCAGATGTCTTGTTTGTACTCTGTGAGCAGGCACCGGAAAATGTTCAGGTGCAGGTAGATTCAGGAGTCACCCTCCTTTATCCCCCTCCGTGTAAGGTGCCTTCTGTAAGACCCATGGTCTGTTTTCGATGGTTCACTGCGATTCTCAACCGTTTCTCGGAGGGACAGACACACCTGCACTACTGCAGTAGATTTGCACTCTTCACTTGCTTGAGAGATAAATGTGTGTGGTCACCGTATTGATATGTCCTGTGTTTTGTAATGGGGCTTTCAGTTTATCTCCATGTTTTATATATACAATATACTGTATATATGTTTGTATGTTTTTCCATTCAGATTTGTTGTCTGAAAAGAAAACATTGGCAATAAATCTGCATGTGTGACCTGCTTCATCATGTTGAGTCACTTTGACCGAGAAACACATTTTGAGTTTATGCACTTAAGTGTAAAGGAAAGCCAATGTTGAGTCAACATTTAAATGATCATATCTGGGTGTGGATTAAAAACATAACTTTATAAGCAGAAATCAGATTTTTTTTTTTCTAACTTTAGTGCATAAAACCCTTCTGGGTCAAAATCACTCAAAAAGAAGGAGCAAATCACATCGATAGTTGTGCTCGGATATCATAATTTTTTTTTTGTATTTTTAGTACTGCCCAGAAGAAGCTTCATTACAGATATTTAAGTATATTCCAGAAGACAAAATAATTAAAAAATGGTTTTTAACTGGATATTTTGTGTATATTCAGTTGTTATTTTGTCTTGTGGAATATATGAAATATCTCTTATGTAAAATAGTTTCATCAGCACAGTAATGAATAAAAACAAAATCAAATAAAAAAATCAAACAAAAATTTTTTATGATCCCTTTTATTTTTAAATGAGCATCTTGCAGATTCTTCAGAAGGCATGTGAACATATAAGCAGAACTTTATATATACAATACTGCTTTTCTAGAGACATTTTCTGAAGATCTCTGTAAGCAGTAGAATTTTGCAGATGAGCATTAGAATTGCCTAAAAAAACAAAGCAAAACAGAATCAGTACAGTTATCTGGACAAGTACCTCTGCACTTTGATGAATGAGACTGTAACACAAAGCAAGATTTACCTGTACACATTGAAAACAAGTAGCATGTGATATGGTTGAAGAAATGAGATGAGGTAGCACAAATGTGTTTTAAGTGAAGAAATGTACCTTGATCACATGTACTTTATATTTTTCAGTAATGAAAAAGGTCTGATTTTTTAAATTCAGAAAATACAACTTACATAATGAAACACTTTTTAGAGGGTGACTTTGCCGTTACAGGTTTTTGGGCATCAGATTTTCTGAAAGGCTTTTGAGAGTGTTTTCTACTGCAAATTGAGATCCCTGAAGCAATTATAAAATGTATTAACATACACTGGCAGCCAAATGTTTGGAATAATGTGCAGATTTTGCTCTTATGGAAAGAAATTGGTACTTTTATTCACCAAAGTGGCATTCAACTGTTCACAATGTATAGTCAGGACATTAATAACATGAAAAATTACTATTACAATTTGAAAAAACTTCTAAAACTACTTCAAAGAGTTCTCATCAAAAAATCCTCCATGTGCAGCATGACAGCTTTGCAGATCCTTGGCATTCTAGCTGTCAGTTTGTCCAGATACTCAGGTGACATTTCACTCCACGCTTCCTGTAGCACTTGCCATAGATGTGGCTGTCTTGTCGGGCACTTCTCACGCACCTTACAGTCTAGCTGATCCCACAAAAGCTCAATGAGGTTAAGATCCATAACACTCTTTTCCAATTATCTGTTGTCCAATGTCTGTGTTTCTTTGCCCACTCTAACCTTTTCTTTTTCTGTTTCAAAAGTGGCTTTTTCTTTGCAATTCTTCCCATAAGGCCTGCACCCCTGAGTCTTCTCATTACTGTTGTACATGAAACTGGTGTTGAGCGGGTAGAATTCAATGAAGCTGTCAGTTGAGGACATGTGAGGCATTTATTTCTCAAACTAGAGACTCTGATGTACTTATCCTCTTGTTTAGTTGTACATCTGGGCCTTCCACATCTCTTTCTGTCCTTGATAGAGCCAGTTGTCCTTTGTCTTTGAAGACTGTAGTGTACACCTTTGTATGAAATCTTCAGTTTTTTTTTTTTTTTTTTTTTGGCAATTTCAAGCATCATATAGCTTTCATTCCTCAAAACAATGATTGACTGATGAGTTTCTAGAGAAAGCTATCATTTGCCATTTTTGACCTAATATTGACCTTAAGACATGCCAGTCTATTGCATACTGTGGCAACTCAAAAACGAACACAAAGACAATGTTAAGCTTCATTTAACGAACGAAATAGCTTTCAGCAGTGTTTGATATAATGACAAGTGATTTTCTAGTACCAAATGAGCAATTTAACATGATTACTCAAGCATAAGGTGTTGGAGTGATGGCTGCTGGAAATGGGGTCTGTCTAGATTTGATCAAAAATGATTTTTTTCAAATAGTGATGGTGCTGTTTTTTACATCAGTAAAATGCCACTTTGGTGAATAAAAGTACCAATTTCCTTCCGAAACAGCAAAATCTGTACATTATTGGCCACAAGTGTATATATTTTGATAAGGATAACATTTTTTAAAAATGTGTGAAGACTGTGTTAGTTGAAGCAATAAAAGGCCCAATCTGTCAAAGTTGAGCAACTAGTCATGCACAACATTTTAGAATGTACTCTGCATGTATTGATGATCTACTGTGGAAAAGTCATACCGTTTTTAGAAGAATTTCAATTATAAACCACACAGTGAAAAATTCAAAGTAGAACTTCAATATACATATTATAAACTAAATCAGTATTATCAGCTGTACACTGTGACTGAAAATAGAATTTGGTATTTATTTTGAGGAAAAATCGTCTACGTAAACATCAATAAAATGTCTTTGCATTTCCATTTATATTTGATAAGAGTTGACCAGTTACACTGTAAACCATTTTTACCACATCAATACTCTTTATTGTACATGTTGTGTATATGTTGTTTGTATCATAGTTCACAAATGAATACAAATTTTCTAGTGAATCGTAATAAACAGTTGCATTTCTGGTAAAAGAGCGAGTTTGGGACTGGAAAAGTCATTGGCTATGATCGGAATGGAATACTAGGAAATAAAAAAAAATGCTACATTGTTTCACATGACTTCATGTTGCAGAGAGTGGCTTCCATCTTGGAAATAAATGGTTATTTTGCATTTTAATCTAATTTTGTGTAAAATTGTTGTGTTGAATTCAGTCCGATTAAATGATAGCTGAGCCCCGTAGGGGACAGGCAAGGAATTTATGTTTTGAAACCATGTTGTGTTCCCTTACAACCTTATCCATCCCTTATGAAAATTAAGCATGGTGTTACAAACCGTGTTTTAACCATGAATACCTAGTTCAACTTGTAAAACCATGGAACATTTTCGTAAAGGATGGATAAAGGTCTGGTGAGGGAATGCAAAACTAATTCAGAAAGTCATACTCTCCCTTTCCTTAAAGGGGCTCTGCAAATAAGTTAAGAAAGAGATGTTTAAAATTGCAGCTGATATTCTATCCGTTTTATTCATCAAACTGGAAATGAAAGGTCACATTGCATTACACTGGTATACAGTGCCCAGCACAGTGTATTCTGTTGTTTTCTGTGCATTTCAGCAAATGTTGTAGGTCATGCAGGCATGCTATGCGTAACAAAAGTTCATAAATATGCCAAGTTAAAATTTTTATGAGTTTTCAAAACAGCCTGGATGTGTTTAACACTTCACACACACACACACACACAAAGTTTCAGAAAGCTGACCCTCAAAAACACTGAATAACATTTATAAAGCCTGTATCAGCACATCAGTTTTGATTTTGGCTGGCGTTAAAACAGCTGCACCACGCAGGCTTGCATGCAATTACTGTAGGAGCACTTGAATGTCTATTGAGCAAAAGTTTGACCAAGCCGTTTAAGATCAGGATTTGGAAACCCTTAAAAACCAAGGCACCTGCCTGAGAGAGTCCTGAGATCCCTAAGTGAACATTTGGATTAGCTTGGAGTGAACAGGTCACGTGCCCCGCAGGCCTCTTTTGTCTTTATGTTCTCCTTCTGTGGACACTGGAGAAAACGCCAGCCTGAGGGTCCTTGGGTCATTCAGAAATGATTGTGCTGCTTGAGCAAGAAGCCCAGTGAACAGGTGGACCTTGTGTTTTCTTTAGTTTTGTTACATTAGAAAGTTTTTGAAGTTAATCTTTTTTCTTATATGCCTTATTATTTGGGACTCTTAAAACAGAACCATAACCAGGGAAGAAATTATAGCAAGTGCGTCATTAAGACACTGTTAAAGGGATAGTCTACCCCAAAATGAAAATTCTGTTATCGTTTGCTCACCTTTATTTTACTCCAAACCCATATGGCATTCATTCTAGACTGATCTCAATGAAATCGGAAACAGTAGCATGACTTCTCTTTAGCTAAAATTGGTCTGTGCTTACCGAAATTGGAAACACTGTCCCCAATGCAGTAAGCTATATGTGAGCTCCATTTTCCAAGTGAGGGGTCTACAAAAGGGTGCCAAAAGTGAGTTGTAAAGCGAGTTTTCAGCTGTACAGGCTGTAATACAGTGAAGATGAATGCATGTTTTATAAACTGTACCCCCCAACCGAAACCCCAAGCCTAAACCTAAACCTAACCATCAGTGGAGTAAAACTGTATTATTATGTGGAAAAAAGCAAACTCTGAACAAATCGCACACATCACTGATTATGTGAATGAGATTACTTCCTGGTTTCAACACTGGATTCGAAATTCGGGTCTCCCACACTGAAAATGCAACGTGCTGCCGGTCGCACAACAAGGGAAGGAAAACACACTGCAGCCCATGCAAAAAATGTCTGACGGGAGTTGCCACTTGTCAGTGAATCGGGATAATGTGTCCGATCCTAGGGTACTGAAACTCTCGGAAACAACATGCTGACTTCCCGTGTGAGCATGCTGCTCTTTCTTGAATTCTTTGCTTGAATTTTGAAGTCTTATGGATTACTTTCATGATACTTTTAAGGTAACATTTTGGTCATTTTGGAGCTTTTCAGGTCCAGTCTTAATTCACTACATTTATATGGAAAAGAGTGGCCAGGTTATATTGTTTTCCACAAAACAAGGAAAATCATGCATGTTTTGAACAAGCCAATTTTTGGAGGTTTTAAAGGCAGAAATGTGAAGCTTATGATTTTATAAAATAACTTACATTATTTCTTCTGTTAAAACTCGTGTATTGTTTGAGCTGTAATGTTGTTTAAATCGTATTTTTTTTTCAGTCATTTTAGGGATTGTTGATATTAACTCGTCAAGGCAACAGTGTTGTGAAATTGGCTATAACTTTACACAATAAAGGTTAGTTAGTGATTTTATAACACTAAAATCAAGTTTACATGCATACTGTTTATGTCTTATGGCTATACTTTTGAAACCGTGAGTATTTTAATGTAAAAAAATTGGCCCGCATTCACTTCCATTGTAAGTGCCGCACTGTCACCTCGATTTTTGCTTTTTTTAATGAAAAGGAGGGATGAGTCAAAATAAATTTATGTGGTAATCAATATTATGCCACAAATGCTGTTGATTGAGCTTAACTTGTATTGAACCCGGAATACTCCTTTAAGGCAGAAACATTTTAGCCCAAGTTGCACAAGTATGATATTTCAACAGTGTATTAAAGAACTGCACTAAGTCACCTGAATGAGTTTTGTTGAATGAGACTGATGTCTCCCATTTTTCGGTGCAGAGTAGCCAGTGTTTAGAGAGTTGTGTGTTGTAGCTCCCTAAGGTCTGGTCCTCTCAAGAGACACATGGAGCCGTCAGACTCACTGTTTATTTTTAAGAGAGCCCAAAGCCCAGTATGCACGGTTGAGCTGTCGTCAAGCAGTAAAAAGGCATGTGTCTGCGGCTCTTCGAAGTAAATTTCCAACAATGGCAAACTTAAGTCACCTACCACAGTTACAGAGAATCAAACTTTGTCTTCAGCCACAAATTTCATAATGCACTGGACTGAACGCAAGACTTTTCTGCTTTGTACAAAATGGGTGAATCTCAAGAAACCTGTCAAAAACATGTTTGGGTCATCCTAAAATCAAAATAATAATAAAAAATTTTTTGTAATTTTTTTATTTTTATTAAATCATACAATAACAATGAAATGCAAAACATATATATAAATCAACATTTAAACCCCACAACCTCCCCATCCCCAACCCTGCCCCCCCAAAAAACAACCCTGTGGTCAAACATAAGTAAATATATAGAAATAAAAATCAAACAGACACGCATATATATATATATATATATATATATATATATATATATATATATATATATATATATATATATATGTATATAAATATATATATATATATATATATATATATATATATATATATATATATATATATATATACACATACACATAAATACATACACACACATAATAATCATACTAACTATATTACACTACTCTCTCCACACCCCACCCGAGAGCTCTCCAAATACCTGCCCCATTTCCATATAAACATATCCAAGCCACCCCGTCTTCCCGATGACACCTCCTCATAAGCTGCCACCCTCCCCATCTCCGTGCACCACTCCGGATATGGGTGCGCACCAGCTGACCTCCAACCCCTCAAAATAACCTGCCTGGATATCATCACACAGGTCAGAACCCAGTTCTCTATATGGCCATCCCCCACATCGATGACCGCCCCATCGGCCAGAACACAAAGTCTGGGGCAAAACAAAATCTGAGTGCCAACCACGTTGCACACAAAATTCTGAATCTTCGACTAGAATTTCTGGATCTCGACACACCACCAAAAAACATGGGCCATGTCTCCATCCTCCGACTGGCATCTCCAGCAGGTGGGTGTGTCTTTAAGACCAAGCCTATACAGTCTAGAGGGGGTCCAATAAAATCTATGCAAAATTTTGAATCGTATAAGACGCACCCTTGCATCTCTAGATGCAGACTTAACGTTTTTAAGAATCTTAGCCCACACTCCTTCCTCCAATGCCAAGTTGAAATCTTTCTCCCAAACTCTCTTGAGAGAAGTAAAGGCTCCATCCCCCAGACTCTGAATTAACAGGGAGTAATACACTGATGCCTCATAACTTTTTCCAAAAGCCGCAATCACCTCTACCAAAGCATCTGCCTCCTTAGGGGGTGTGAGCTACTCCCAAAAATAGTACAAAGCAGGTGGCGCAGTTGTAAATGCCTATAAAACTGAAGTCTGGGGATCCCAAAATGTTGGACCAAGTTTTCAAACGATCTCAACACTCCACTTTCATATAGGTCACAGAGTGTAGCAACCCCCCTCACAATCCATTCTGGCCAGCAGAAAGGGGACTTGCCAATACACAATCTTGGGTTCTGCCGTATGCTCGAGGCAACATTTAAATAAGTGTCCAATTTAATCAATCTGGACACTTTAGTCCATACCGAGTGTAAATGCGAAATAACGGGGTGTAACTTAACTTTTCCGATTAGTTTGATAGAGATGCTTTGTAATGGCGAAATAGGGGCAAGAACTGCCTGTTCAATAACAATTCAGGGAGGGGATCTCTCAGGTGGAAGTGACCAATGAGCCAAATGTCTGAGACTGAACGCATAGTAATAAAACAAAATATTGGGCAGGCCTAGCCCACCTTTGTCAATCGGCCTAGGTAACTTATTGAAATTTAACCTGGGACGCTTACCATTACAAATGAAGGACTTTGCTATCAAACTGCTTGAAATAAGAGAGGGGGACATCTTAAGGGAGAGATTGTAGCAGGTAGTTAAATTTTGGAATACAATTCATTTTAATAACATTAACCTTCCCAATCATTGATAAATGAAATGAAGCCCACCTGCCCACATCGCTCGAAAACCTTTTTATTAAAGGGTCAAAATTAACACTAACTAAATCAGACAAATTTGCTGGGAATAAAATCCCCAAATACTTAATGCCCTGTTTGGGCTACTGGAAGGCGCCCGGCTGGAAAGCCGTTACTAGACAGTACACTGTCAGAGACAAAGCTTCGGATTTAGACCAACTGACTTTGTATCCTGAGAACTTGGAAAAGGAATTAATAATTCTGTGGAGGCAAGGCATAGATCTAGTTTGAAACATATTCTTCCATATCAAACGCCTTTTCAGCATCAAGTGAGATGGCAGCAACCGGAGACTGATCATTCGCTACTGACCACATGATATTGATGAGACGCCTGATGTTATCAGAAGAGTTATGGCCCCGAATAAACCCCATCCGATCTATATGTATAAGAGATGTCATAACCTTACTTAGTCGGTTAGCCAAAATTTTTGACAACATTTTTACATCTAGTTGGATCAGGGAGATTGGACGGTAACTTTTACACTCACTTGGATCTTTGTCCTTTTTAAGAATCAGACTGATCCGGGCTTGTGTCATGGTTGGAGGAAGCTTTCCATTCTTTAATGATTCAGTATAAACTTCTAACAAAAGTGGAGCCAGTTCTGTAGCATAGGATCTCAAAAATTCTGCAGCAAAACCATCTGGCCCCGGAGCCTTGCCAGTAAATAGGGACTTTATTACCTCATCAAGCTCCTCCAAGGTTATCTCAGAATCAAGAGTGTTTTTTTGCTTAGTCTTCAGTTTAGGAAGATCTAATGGTTCCACAAAGTTTCTAATATCTTCATCAGTAGACGAAGACGTGGAACTATAAAGATCAAGATAGAACTCTTTAAAGGCATTATTAATATCAATGGCTGAGGTAAAAATTTCACCACCAGCAGATTTCACTGAGTAATAATGATAGAAAGAGACTCTCTCTATCTAGCTAAAAGCTTCCCTGCTTTGTCACCTGACTCAAAGTATGACTGTCTTGCCCTGAATAACCAAAGCTCCACTTTCTGCGACAAAATAGTATTATATCTATAGTTCAATCGGGTCAATTCTCTGAGGCCATCAGATGACATACGGCGCTTCAGCTCTGCTTCTGCACTTTTAATATTTCCTTCCAACTCCACGAGTTCTCGTGCTTTGGATATTTTGATGAATGAGGCTTACTGTATGATCCGACCCCTAAGAACCGCCTTAAGTGCCTCCCAAGCCACGCCCACAGAGGATACAGAGGACCAGTTGATCTCCATATAAACACTGATTTCAGCCTTTAGCATTTGTTGGAATTCAGGATTTTGCAAAAGGGACACATTAAGGCGCCAACTATAAGATTTATTTTTCTCTATACGTGGCAACATCTCTAAACTCACCAGGGCTTGATCCGAGACACAAATGTTTCCAATTGAGCAATCAACAACAGATGAAATGATGGATTTGGATATATTAAAAAAATCTATTCTAGAATAAATCTTATGGACTGATGAAAAAAATGTTTAGTCTCTACCAGGTGGGTTCAAAAGTCTCCAAATATCTGTAAGACCAAGATTTTTACACATCTTGTGAAGCGTCAATGTTGCTCTAGGGGGCTTACACACTTTTGCTTCACTATGATCAAGGACTGAGTCCATCAAAAGATTAAAGTCTCCTCCCAAAATTATATCATGAGGGGTGCCATCGGCTTGCAGCATCCCTTCAAGATCTATAAAAAAGCCCTGATCATCCGCGTTAGGTGTGTAAATATTAGCCAAAATCAGACTTTGCCGCTGAATTTCTGCTAAAACAATAATGACTCTTCCTAATTTATCATTAAACTGTTTGAGAAATTTGAATTGTAAATGTTTATTTACCAATATAATGACTCCCCTGCTCTTACTTGAGCCAGCACTAAAGAAAACATATCCACCCCATATCTTCCCAAAAAAATAAAAAATTAATTAAATAAATAAATGTCTGTAATTAGTAATAGTATACTGTAATAGTATTTTATTGTAATGGGAATTACTTTCCTGGAACATTTCTGCTTAATGTGCTTAACCATCATAAGAAATAATGTCACAAAATCTGGTACAAAATGGTAAAAAAAAAAAAAAAAAAAAAAAAAAGGACAATAAGCATATAACTATAATTTGAACAAACCCCTAACCCTAAATATTTGCATAAGGCTATGAACTTTGATGCATTGCTCATCGTTCTATGCTACAAAAACACTAAGAACACCTTAGCATCCGCATTGCAATTCCCTGTCAACCAGCCTAACATCTTGGTGACAAGTTTTGAGTGGGCAAGAAATATCATTTACTATTGTGGCAAAGCTGACTTAAACATTAACAGAGCTATGGTATCTGAAAAAGTATTTTGTTGTAGTGATTTTAATTTATGCTGATTAAAAAAAACAACAACATACAAATACTGAAATACAGCATTTATATGTAATACAGTAAAACATTACTGAATTACAGTAATGAGACTCTAATGAAAGAAAATCACCATTGAGAATAACTGGAATTCAAAAACAAAATGAAAATGTCCAGAAGCATCACAGCAATGAGAATTTGTGCTTAATGTGTGTAATTATTCTAAAAACAATGTCAAAAAATCTTAAAGGTGCATATTTAAAAAATATATTTTATCTTGAACTTGCACTGACACCTAGGGGCCTGGAGGCAGCATCATTTAAACACAATAGTTTTGCATTTCTGATGCCATTGTAGAATAACCCCTTTCAAAGTCAGCCATTATTAATTTAATCCATGAGTGAAAGTGTCAAATATCAAGGATATTACTGAGATTACTGTATTCGGATTGTCATGTGATCCCAACATGGTAGCCCTTATGAGGGGACCCTCTCCATGTAGAAAGAAACAGCTTTTATAAAGTTACTGCTATGACTGGAGTCTTCATCTCATGTGAGTTGTTATGATTGTATACATATGTTTCAAAATTACTATTCATTTCTTTAGGGAAAATTTTTTTTTTTTTTTTTTTTTTTTTTTTTTTTTTGCACTTTTTTTTTTTTTTTTTTTTTTGTGTGCATCTTTAAAAGTCCCAAAAATTTGACAGTAAGCCTATTATTATAATATGTGCCAAAATGTGTGTCATTATGGAAAAAAAGGCATAATGTAAAACTTTTGCGTTAAATTCTGGGCGAATCCATAGACAATACAATTTATGATTTTGTGTTCCACGGAAGCAAAGAAGAAAGAAAGTCATATGGGTTAGGGACAAAATGATGGTAAGTAAATGATGACAGCATTTTCATTTTAGGGTAAACTCTTCCTTTGAGTGTTTTCCTTTAAGAACGTCCCCAATAATTACCACCTTAACTTTGCCCGAGCAGCGCTCCACCTTAAGAACAGACAAGTCTCCAACAGGAAGTGCACAGCCAGCCAATCAGAGCAGCCCAAACAGCAGCGCATTCTGTAAGTCCATGCTTCGGCTAAAAATACTATCAAAATAGTCTGTAAAAAAAAAAGGCACTGGTAGTTCTGGTTGCTTTAGCTATTTGTTGTGGTTTCTTACACTTTGAGCAGATATTGTTTAGGAGACTGATAGAGTATGGCTGATGGTGGAGGTGTTGTTGAAGGGGATGTTGATGAACCTCCCAGCATGAGCTGTCCACTGGTCACTGTTTCACATCTACCAAACACCACTGCAGCTGGTATGCCATCATACATCTGATATGAATGTATATTATTTGAAACATCTACAGTGGGGTCCAAACATCTGAGACCACATGAATAATCTGGGATTCAGATAATGCAATGTAAGCATGGAAATAAACAGAAAGCTTTGGAAATGTGTAAAAAAAATGGTGTAATCATGTCAAGAAAGCAAAAGGGGGAGCATGACATGCCATGAATACATTCTCAAATGTATGCTAATTTTTCAATCCAACTTTTCACTCAAACTGTTTGTCTGAAAATATATTTTGTAATGGAAAAAAAAAAGTGCACTCTGTAAATTTTGTTTATATTGAACTTACAGTGACACCTAGGGGCTTGGATGCAGCATCATTCAAAAGCAATAGTTTTCAGTTATCAATGCGATTATAGAAAATCACTATTCACAGTTAGCCATGATTCATATAATCCATGAGTGAAAATGTCCAATAATAGAGCGGTTGCTGAGATTAAGCAAAATATTATTATTCAGCTGGTCATGTGATCTTAACATGGCAGCCCCCATGAGTGGACCCTCTCCGTGTAGATTTAAAGAGCTTTTATAAGGCTATGAAGTCGTCCCCTCATGTGATTGGTTATGATTTTAAACTGTTGTTTTAAAATGACAGTTCATTCCTTTAGGAGTAAAGTGGAAAAAAATGAATGAGTGCACCTTAAAACTAGCAAAATATAATTAGCAAAACTAGAAATAGCTAAGTTAAATTATGCAATAAAGAAGCCACTAGTGGTCTCAGAATTTTGGACCCCACTGTATAGTAGGCTGTGTTTCATTGTTGAATACGTTCAGTGCAGATCTAGCTATGTAACTGATCTAAACAGGTCGTAACCTGAAGGAATGGCTCCAAGAGCAATTCTGTGACAAGCCTCTGGAACAGTGTGAGGACATGCGTCTACATAACGCTGCCTATGTTGGAGATCTGGACACTATCAAGACCCTCCTTCAAGAAGACAGCTTCAAGCAGTGAGCCCTCCTTGTCTGAGTGATTCAATAAGTGATTCTGGGTGCACACTGTACAATCTTTACGGTCCTTTGCGATTATTGCCAGAACGCTGGCTATGATTCATCGCAATTAATCACCCGTCAGTGAACATGTCACACTTTGTGATTAAAAATGGCAAATTTTGCCCTACGACAAGATAAATCTTTTACGATCCCTGAAATTTGTTTCGGACGACAAAATCGTGGCCAAAATTGCACAGTGTGTGTGTTCACACCTAATGCGCTTTTGTGTCTATCTGCACTTTTGCAATTGTTTTTCAGTGTAAACATTCATTAGATGGGTGCCTTTTACCCATGTGTGCTTCAACTTTTAAAAATGTGTCTCGAGACACCTGCCTTCTGTTCTGTTCATTGTGCTGGGCTAAGCTCTTTTTAGCGCAAATGCATTCTGAGGGGTCTGAACCAAGGAGCACTAAAATCCCTGGAGAAAGATATCCATTAGCGTTCCCATTCATTTCAATGGCATCTGTTTAGCTAGCGCATGGTTTCCTGGAAGTACGTGATCTAGAGGCTGACGTGTTTGCTCATGGGTGCTTAGTTCCTTGTGGAAAAAACTTAGCTAGAGCTAACCCAAATTTTGAACAATATATGAATAAAGTTAAACAATATGGCACTGCTTTGGACAATTTTAGAAATAACAAAGAAAAAAAGACTCATGAGGCACTTCTCTTTAATTTATTGAAGCTTTAATATGTAATTTTACCCCTGGCATAAATATAAATCTATATTTTTTTTTTATTTCATGTGTATATATATTTATATATAATACACATTTGTTGTGGTTGTAAATGTTTTGTATGCACCTTGTATTGGCCTGTTTTATGTGACGTCACTGTATGACCGCGCCGCCATGTTTGTGACCAATATTCCATGTACATTCAATTTGCTGCAATATGGGATGCGACCAAAGCCTTCTTCAGGAGTTAAAAGCAGCTCCTACATTCATACAGACGGGATCATCACAAATGTTTTAATACTGTCAGACCAGAAAACAACACAAAAACATTTGTAACTTCTGAATGAGCGATGTTTACGGGGATGTACCGGTGGGCGTGTGTAGTCGCCGGTCACACATCAGACTCGCCGGCGTACGGAGATGAATCATGGATAAAATACATTTAAATACCCGTGAAAGTTCAATTTGCCAATGTTTGCGCTGTCTTCAGACCTCTATGAACCTTTATGATCTAACCGGGACCTGCTAACCAACCAATTATGACCCGCTGATCTAAGCTGCCCCTAAGGAGGCTTACTGGTTTTTGTACGCATCCATTTCAGAGAGTCTGGTCCAGTTCTTCCTTTGGTAATTGATGTATAAATTAATTAATGAATACATCATAATAACCTTTTGTTACTATTATAAAATGGATAGTTCCAACTCTAAATTCTGATAGGATGAGCCACATTTGAAGCTGCTGTAAAATAGCCGAAATATGCGCACCTGTGACATCAGTTAAATTCTATATTAGTTAGGCAAATTGCTACATTTCTTGACACCTCTATGCGTCACAAGGGTTTGCAAAAGTTATGTTCCGTCAGTTGTGCCTATGTGGTAACCCTTGTTCTTTTCAATTTTAGATTCGCTGCTAGTAAGGGGTAGGGTCTGTTCGGAGTCAGGGGTAGGGTCTGTTCGGAGGTTTGGGGTTGTTGCAGAACTCCAAATAAACAGTTAACGCAATTTCACAAATACTGTACAACCTCAATTCCGAAAAAGTCGGGACAGTATGAAAAATGCTAATAAAAACTAAAAGGAGTGATCTGTAAATATCTTCACCCTTTGTTATATTGAAAGCACTACAACTACACAATATATTGTTTGGAAATGGACAGTCATTTCAAATCAGATGATTGCAACATGCTCCAGAAAAGTTGAGACAGGGGCAATTTAAGACTAATAACAATTTGATGAGTTGAAATAACAAGGCAATGTGAAACAGGAGATGTGAAACAGGTGAGGCAGTTGTGTCATAGTACTGTATACTGTATAAGAAGCCTTCATAAAACAGCCTAGTCCTTCAAGAGCATGGATCATCGAGACTTGTCAATTTGCCAACAGATACTTCAGCAAATAATCCAGCACTTTGAGAACAATGTTCCCAAAGACAAATTGGAAGGATTTTGGCCATTTCACCCTCTACAGTGCACAATATAGTTAAAAGATTCAAGGAATCTGGTCAAATCTCGGTGCGTAAAGGGCAAGACGAAAACCATTTCTGAATGTGCGTGATCTCTGATCCCTCAGACGTCACTGTCTTAAAAAAACATCATTCATCTGTAATGGATATCATGAACATGGGCTTGGGATAACTTTAGTAAACCTTTGTTAGTCAACACTACTCGCCACTGCATCCACAGATGCAAGTTAAGACTTTACTATGCAAAGCAGAAGCCATACATCAACACTGTCCAGAAGCACTGCCGACTTCTCTGGGCTCGGTCTCATCTTAGATGGAAATTAGAACAGTGGAACTGTGCTTTTTGGTCTGAAGAGTCCACATTTCAAAAAGTTTTTGAAAAACAAAGCCGTCGTGTTGTCCCGGCCAAAGAGGAAATGGGCCATCCAAGCTGTTATCAGCGTCAGGTCCAATAGCCAGTGTCTGTATGGGCCAGGGGTGTGTCACTGCCCATGGCATGGGTAACTCGCACATCTGTGAGAACACCATGAATGCAGACAGATATGTAAAAATTTTGGAGCAACATATACTGCCATCCAGCACCGTCTTCCAGGGACGTCCCTGCATTTTCCAGCAGGACAACTTCAAACCACATACTGCCCGGATTACAAGTGCATGGCTGTGTAAACAGAGAGTACGGGTGCTAGATTGGCCTGCCTGCAGTCCTGACCTGTCTCCAATTGAGAATGTGTGGCGCATTATTAAGCACCCCATATGACAACATAGACCCCGTACTATTGTACAGCTTTAGACCTACATAATGGATGAATGGGGGACAATTCCACTTTCTAAACTTAACAAACTTATGTCTTCAGTGCCCAAATGCATAATAAGTGTTATTATAAGAAATGGTGATGTTTCACAGTGGTAAACACTCAATGGTCCCAATGTTTTTGGAGTGTGTTGCAGTCATCTGATTTGAAATTACTGTACATTAAAAAAACAATGAAATTCACAAGGAAAAACATAATGTGTAGTTGTAGTGCTTTCAGTATAGCAAAGGGTGAATTTAATTTACAAATTATTCCTTTTTGTTTTTATTAGCATTTTTCATACTGTCTTAACTTATTAGGAATTGCGTTTGTAGATGCCTCTCACCATGAAGTGCTACTTTCAGTTGATTCAACACATAATACAAGTTAGTGTTTGCTAAATTGTGTAACATTTAATTCTGGTTTTAGACGGATCAATGAAAAGTCAGTTTGGTGCTGTGGTTGGCTGCCCTGCACGCCCTTACGTATTGCGGCAACTGCGGGTCACGGCAAATGCGTGGATTTCCTCATTTCTGAGGGAGCTGAAGTGGACCTGGTGGATGTGAAAGGTCAGACTGCTCTGTATGTGGCTGTGGTTAATGGACACCTGGACTGTGTGAAAATCCTTCTGGAAGCCGGTGCTGATCCAAACGGCAGCAGGCACCATCGAAGCACCCCACTGTACCACGCTGCACGAGTGGGCCGAGTGGACATCCTGCAAGAGCTCATCAGGTGGGATAAATGATGTTGCACAATCTGTAACTATATAAATAAAAGATACATGTACTATACAAATAAGAAGTGAAGCAAAAATAATTCTTCATTATGGAAGCAATGGGTCTTAATTGTGAAATACGAGCAAAACAAATTTGCTTAAATGGTTCATTAATCCATTCTTATTCCAATTGAATTCAGTGGGACAATATGTGTAAGTATGGTTTTCCTAACAATTTACACTCAACTTTGTTCTGCTCATGTATAGTGAATAAAACCCAATATTTTTAAAATGGATAGTATGCTTTATATATGATGTGATGCATGCATGAAAGTACAGCAATTAGACTTGTTTGAAGTATCCACCTTTCTTTAGGTAAGCTTTAGCTCTGATTTTTCTTTCTTCAATGCATTAATAAGCTTAAAGAAACAGGTCACCCAAAAGTGAGCATTCTGTCATTATATATTCACCCTAATGTTGGTCCAAAAACCTTTTTTTTTGCCGAACACAAAAGGTGACATTTCGAAGAACATATTTCGTTAAGAGTGGCCATGGAAGTGAACGGGGATGTCATTGCATTTGCTTGTGAAACACTGTGTTAATCAGTTGGTTCGTATGTGTCCTGGAATACACACAGGTTCAATGCTGATGTTGATGTGGATCACCAGCTGGGCCCCAGGCCCTTGTTTAGCGCCCGCACTCTGTCAACTCTGGTAGTCTGTCCGCTGTACATCAGCGCTGCGTACCACCACCTCCACTGTTTCCGGATGCTTCTGCAGGCCGGTGCCAATCCAGACTACAACTACACTGGCCCCGTGAGCAGGGAAGCTCTTGCAAGGGGCCTGGCCTCCTGTCTTTTGGATGCAGTTCTGAGACACGGCTGTGAACCAGCCTTCGTTAGCTCGCTGCTGGACCATGGCGCTGACCCGTGGCTGGTCCCTTGGGATGAGCTTGACCCTGATGCCATGGGTCGTGTAAGAGTTAACCCTGAGGCTCTTCGCATCTACCAGGAGGCCAGAAGTAAGTCATATTCTTATGTTTTTGAAGGGTCATTTCTACTGTGCTGTAATGTATTATCTTATTATTTTGGATATCATCTAATTTTTCTTTCATCACAATATCACAATTATATATTATTTCATTACTTTGGTCGGAGCAGATGTTGCCATTTTTTGCCATGTCCCTGAGAACTTATAAACTAAAATAAAAAATTCATATGACTGTATAAGGCGTTTACATGACTTAAAACGTTGTGGGCTTATTAAGCATAATTGCTTTAAGAATGTGCATGTAAATGGGCTCAATATCACTTTCCATCCTCAATAGTTTTTGTAATATCCCTTTAAAAAAAGCCGCTTCCTTAATTACATCATCCTCCAGGAAGTGACATCAAGCAAGAACACAAACAACGGTATTAGCAATGTATTTTAAAATATTCTGTGCTGTTTTGTGGTAAAACCATAATCTGTGCTTAACAAAATTACAAAAGCTGATATCAAAATTTCAAAAGAAAGTTTTAAAAAAAAGAATGTTAACTAACTCTCAATCCCTCATTGAACAGTGGCTAGTTTTAGCTCTTTTTTCTATCCGGTTACATCCTTAGGTATCCTGTGACTTTTCTTTAAATAAACAAGTAATAAATATGTAAATTAATACTAAATTAATAAAGAGCCTGACCAAAGTATGGTTTACCCTCTTATAGAGATACTTCCTAAATTACAGTAAAACACAAACATAATAATTTTTAGGTTTAAGAGTTCAAAATTGTACAATATAATAGGAATAACTCGGGTGTTTCATCTGATATGCACTTTGTGCACAAATAGCATTTAAAAGCTGTGGCTAAGCTTTGTTTTATAGTAAAGAACACACAATATTTCACATTCTGAAAGCTAGCTTTATTCTAAAATCAGTAAACTTGAAAAAGTAAGTGTGAGAAATGATGATTCAATTCAGGAGCAATACCAGACTTGGTATGGTGTGTTGGTCATCTGTTTTGTTGGTCAATTGAAATAGATAGATAGACAGACATGTAGGTAGACATGTAGATAGTTAGACAGACATGTAGATGAATAGACAGACATGTAGATAGACATGCAGATGAATAGACGGACGGACGGACATGTAGATGAATAGACTGACATACAGACAGATATGTAGATGAATAGACGGACAGACAGATATGTAGATGAATAGACGGACAGACAGATATGTAGATGAATAGACGGACAGACAGATATGTAGATGAATAGACAGACAGATATGTAGATGAACAGACAGACATGTAGATGAATATACAGACAGACAGACAGACAGATATGTAGATGAATAGACTGACAGACAGACAGAGAGACAGATCTGTAGATTAATAGACAGACAGACAGATATGTAGATAAATAGACAGAGAGACAGACAGATGTAGGTGAATAGACAGATATGTAGATGAATAGACAGACGGACGGACAGACAGACAGACAGACAGATCTGTAGATTAATAGACAGACAGATAAGTAGATGAATAGACAGACAGATAAGTAGATGAATAGACAGACAGACAGATATGTAGATGAATAGACAGATAAGTAGATGAATAGACAGACAGACAGATATTTGGATGAACAGACTGACAGACAGATATGTAGATAAATAGACAGACAGATATTTGGATGAATAGACAGACGGACAGATATGTAGATGAATAGACAGACGGACAGACAGATATGTAGATGAATAGACAGACGGACAGACAGATATGTAGATAAATAGTCAGACAGACAAACAGATATGTAGATGAATAGACACACAGACAAACAGATATGTAGATGAATAGACACACAGACAGACAGATATGTAGATGAATAGACAAATAGACAGATAGACTGATATGTAGATAAAAAGACAGAGACAGACAGACCGATAGATATGTAGATGAATAGACAGACAGACAGACAGATCTTTAGGTTAATAGACAGACATGTAGATAAAGAGACAGACAGACAGATATGAATAGACAGAGACAGACAGATATGTAGATGAATAGACAGAGACAGATATGTAGATAAATAGACAGATAGATGGATGGACTGTCAGATAGATAGATAGATAGATAGATGCTGTCTTTAAACAGGCTAAATTTACTTTTTATTTTATCAATTATTAAAAGGATAATTCACCCTAAAAGGACAATTTTCATCACTCACCCTCATTTTGTTTTAAACCTGTGTGACCTTTTTGCTTTTGTGCTTCAGAAAAGGAGATGTTAGGCAGAATGTAATGGACTGACAGCCTCAGTCCATAACAGTTCACTTTTGTTGCATGTTTTTGAGTTCAATGAAACTTAACAGTGACTGAGGCTGTCAGTCATTAGATGTTCTGTCTAACATCTCCCTGTAAGACTTGTTTCAGAGAATACATGTGGAATGAAGTTTATATTTCTATTGGAAAATAGTTATTTTTTTCTTGTTGTAAGCATAAATCTAACAATATGTTGTGATATTTTTGCAATGTGTACATCAGATTACTGTTTGATGTCTAAAGTGCTCTGAGCTCTGGTATTACTCGCTAACACTGCTCTCTAACATAGGACGCCCGAGGAAACTGACATACATGTGCCGCATTAAAATCCGAGAAGTCGTGGGCAAGCAGCGCCTATCAAGTATCTCTTCCCTTCCGCTGCCAGACACCGTCAAAAACTTTCTGCTCCATACAGACTGACGTGACACTGCTGCTCCATGTAGATTGGCAGTTGTACTGGCAAGGTAAATGGAGGTGATGGGCAATGTCATCTAGAGGTTAATGTTTTACATGTTTGGGGTTTCTGAAGATCGGAAGCCTTTTCTGTTATTGCTGTTATGCTTCAAGCTCTTTAAAGTCAATGTGAAAGTGTTTCGCATGCCATTTTACTTCCGTAATTTGACATATTTCAGAGTGCAACAAGATGTTCAGTGAGAAAAATGGAGAACTTGATTTTATCCATCTGGAATTGATTGGATCATGAATAGTGGCCATTGCATATCAAAATGTAAGTTTGAAAACTCCGTTTTCAGTGGAGGAAAACACCTTTCTAGTGAGGATGAGAGTTGTAAATGTAGTGACATTTAAGTGATTTCAAACGAAAGCGTATTAGTGTGAACATTTCATATATCGCTTGCCTTTATTCTTTATCTCATTTTAATTTTTTTATAGTAGTTCAAATAACTATATTTATTGGTGTCTTTGATTATATTGCTGTTGCCACTGTTTTATAAAACCTTTGCATTGTGCTGCAGAACTCCCCTTACTCATTGTAAAATCACTGTAAACTCGTGGCCTCTTGTGGCTTATTGCTTTAGCAAAAACTGTTTTTAAAGGTGAAATCTGAAGTTACTGTGATTGACAAGTGAATTCCACCCAAACAGAAATGCTTCTGTATATTTAATTCCTGTATCTCTTTAAACTGGACTTCTGTATGTGGTGTTGTGAGTTAAGCATGCTGGAAAAAAAGAGTTTGTTATAATTTATTATTTATGTAAACACCTGCCTTCTGTATTCAACAAGACTTATCATATTTATATCAGTGTTCTTTTACTTATATGCTGCATATAACATTACCACATTTAACAACATAACATTACATTACTTGAATTTTTTTCAAAATTATTATGAAATCTGTGCATTCTGATAGACATACAGTATACTGTATGTGCTTATATTCACCTTCATGTCCTACTGGGAGTTGCTTTAATTTGACCCGTATTGTTTCATTTCAAAACTGAATACTGAAATTAGAAAACCTATTGCACAAATCTCCCTGGTCCCACTGGTTTGTTTAATTGTTTGTATTTAGCTTTATGGTTTCTCTTTTACCCTATGGAGCTGTCGTTATCCTTTGCCTCTCAGCATTTGAATTATTGTTAAAGCTTATGACTAAACGTTTTTATCCATTCAGTGGGATCCAAAAGTCTAAGACAACTAGAACAAATGTTTCTCTAATGCATTTTTCAATTTAATGTAAAATTATATGTAAAATGTAATGTTATGTACAATTTTATGTGTTTTTATTAAAAATTATATTATCAGCACAACAATTTGCTTTTGCTTTTGCTTTAATGACAGCATGCACTCGAGCTGGCATGAACTCCACAAGTTTGTGCCAGACCTTATGATCATGTTCTCCAGCATGATTTGAGAACGATCCAAAGAGCGTCTTGTATACTTCAATGGAAGCAAGAAAATTTGTACAAAGAAGTTAACATGATTAAAGGGATAGTTCACCTAAAAATGAAAATTCTCTCATCATTTACACACTCTCATGCCATCCCAGATGTGAGTGACTTTCTTCAGCAGAACACAAATGAAGATTTTTAGAAGAATATCTCAGCTCTGTAGGTCCATACATTGTAAGTGAATGGTGACCAGAATTTTGAAGCTCAAATAAAGCACAAAGTCAGCATAAAAGTCATCCATATGACTCCAGTGGTTTAATCCATGTCTTCAGAAGCAATATGATAGGTGTGGATGAGAAACAGATCAATATTTAAGTCTTTAAGCTCTGACCAATAGGTGGCGATATGCACGAAGTATGCTAATTGCCAAAAAAACAAGAAGAAGAATGTGGAAGTGAAAGTGAAAGTGGAGATTTATAGTAAAAAGGACCTAGATATTGATCTGTTTCTCACTTGCATTGAATGGACTGGAGCTGAGATATTCTTCTAAAAAAAATCTTCATTTGTGTTCTACACGTCTGGAATGGCATGAGTGTGAGTAAATGATGAGAGAATTTTCATTTTTGGGTTAACTATTCCTTTCAGGTCACAGATTTGCCTACATTTGATTAGTGACCTAAAAATAATGCATAAGCTTAAATATTTCTCCTTCATTTTACATTATACTGTAACTATTTATTTATTTAAAACATTGTTTATTTTCAGGATTAAATGAGAAAAATCACAGATTTTCAATATGGCCTCTGTATATTTAAGTATATATCTAAATATAAACGTAATTTTCATTTGGCACAACAGTGATCTATATTTCCCGTAAGATCTATCATGTCTTCACAGAAGCACTGCCCACAAGTTTCTCAGGGGTCTTAGTAGATATCATGAAGAGTTATCATATCTTACCATCCTATAATTGTCCCTGATATCCCAGATTCCACTGAGGTTTTCCCAGATATCCCATATTTCCCAGGCCTCATCAATCTAGCCCATTCCCTGTGTACAACTGCCTTTTTTCCTTGTCAAACTTTAACTTCAGTGTGCTGTGACATTAAAACCACATCTTGTTGAAAACCACAAACTGTGGAAAAAGCAAAGCCTGGGAAAGGCCGAGATCTGCCAACAAATCGCCCAGTGGACTTGTAGAGAACTGCAGTCCCTTTATCAGTGTCTGCCCAATAAGGGAAAGGTGCGTTCACACACTCATAAATGCTCTCTTGTTTGTGAATGCCCTGTAAGAATTTCCCCTCTGTGTATTTTTGCTGTTATTCTGCCAATAAACACTTTGAAAATTGATCAAATCTCCTGTTATCTTATAAGAAATAGTTCACACAAGAATAAATACTGTCATCATTTACTTACCCTCATGTCATTCCTTACCTGTATGACTTTCTTTCTGCTGCAAAACACAAAAGGAGATGTTTTAAAGAATATCACAGGCCAGCATTTCAATTCAATGGTAGTTGATAGTGACACTTTCAAGCTTAAAAAAACACCCCAAAATATCATAAAAGTTGTCCATGCGACTCATGCATCATATTCCAAGTCTTCTGAAGGCATACGATAGGTATTGGCCCTAAAAGTACCCAAAAGTAATTTTCAGTGAAAATCTTGACGTCCTTTGCACATTCATGAGTGCTATGAGAGAAGCTTGTTCACAGTGGCTTGCGTTCATGCAAGAACTTGCGTTGTTTAGCGCAAAAAACTATCCAAGTTCTCACTAGGCTTCCAGAAGCTCAACTGGTAGAGCATGGCGCTATCAACGCCAGTATCATTGGTTCGATTCCCACGGACCACACAAACTTCTAAAAACGTATACCTTGAATGCACTTTAAGTCACTTTAGATAAAAGCATCTGCCAAATGCATAAATGCAAATGCCACAGTGAATGAGCTTCTCTCATAATGCTCACAAATGTACAATGGATGTCAAGAGTTTTCTTTAACATCTCCTTTTGAATTCTGCATAAGGAGGTGTTTTTTTGGCAAGACCGTACCGAAATTGTGAAATCTTTCTCGGGTTTTAAAAAGATGACAGCTGCTCAATGTTGTGCATGCAATTGCCATTGACTTACAGTATATTCAAGAAATACATTTGATTTGTATCTCTTTTCTCTGGGAATCAAACACATGAACATGCTAGTGACATGCTTGACCAGTCCAACTTCATGAACCTTTGATTATTGACCCATGAAAGCACTTTGATTCAGTGCTGTCTGATAGATGGCTCTAGATGGCACTGTCTTCATATGAAGCCTCACTATCTCATTCCTTCTTTCTCTCCACAAGCTAAAAAAAGAATTCAAATACATGTCCTTAGGGGATTTTCTTGGGTTGTCAGGTTATCTTTTCATTTCTATTTATCTATACTACAGCACTCTTTTGCATTCAGAATTTCCAAATAGAAGTTTAAGTGCTCATTATTAGCTACAACAATCTTTTTTATAATACACTCTTTAATTTTCGACTGTCTCAGAGTGTTGTACATCTGCACATTCAGATTCCCAGAACATAGTTAATTAATCGTTTAATTCTATTCTATTATTGATTTAGATATCTGTGTAAAATATAAAGCTAAGTATTGTTTTACCGATGTATTTGCTTTTCTGATTCTTCCTATACACATCAGCTGTAGATTACAAGTTTATCTGTTGTTTTTATGATGCCACAAACTGCATTCTTGTCTCATAAATGTTTTAGAAAAAAACCATCTCAAGTTTCCAACCAAAAAGAGTCCATTTCCTCGTGTATTTCATTTGGATTTAACGGAAATGCAATTAACTACGTCTTAAGATTTTATATGGGCTTATAAAAGTGCACGTGTGCTTGTGTCGGATAGAAAATCACTTATTTCCTTTTTATGAAAATTGAAGGACAGCTGCATGTTGTTTAGCTCATTTTAATATCGTATCTTGCCTTCTATCGGAGTAATTTGCACTTGGGTTCTCATTTTTATTTTGCCTATTTAATTGCAATGCATATTTTGGAACAGTGAGCTCATACCTTGACTGGCTGCTAATGTTTTTTTTTTACGTTGGATATTTGACAAAAAGAAAAGACACCAAAGAACACTTTTTCTTTTCCAATTTGTTGCTCACATGTTATTTAGATCAGGTATTATGTAAGCTGTTCCGTTCCTGCCAGAAAAACATGCTAGACGTCAAGAAATCAAACAACTATTGATATACAGTCCAAGTAAAACAGTATTTTTGTTCATTTTTGTGTCAGGTCAATATAACAGGAAGAGTGGGTTGGGTAATGATTAAATAAATATTTCTTGTCATACACATGCAAAATCTATTACCATAGCATTTCCGGTGCAGTTTGTGTGTAAGATCTCACAGCACGACTGTGCTATTAACAATAAAGGAAGGCGACACTTGAATCTGTGGCTGGGTTTGAGGCAGGAAATATTGAATGGAGAAAATTTACCAATAAATGCGCTTTTCAGGTTTAATTAGGAAAACCAAAATTGCTTAATGGCACTTAATTTGACTTTTTTCCAGACGCACCGGTAGTTCTGCGGCAAGCAGTGGAAGATAGAATGGCAAATTAATGTTCCAGACTCTGCGACTGCCTTCAATAGCAAACAAAACAAACAAACTGAAAAAATAAATAAATCAAAATGGCAAAATATTTCAAACCCAGCATTACCATTTGCAAATATAAGTAACTCTTATTGCAGTTTTAATAAAGGGATAGTTCATCCAAAAATAGTTCCAAACTCATATTTCATTCTTTCTTCCATGGAACACAAAATTATATCTTAGTTTCAGTAACCATTTACTTTCATTGCATCCTTTTTACATGCATTCCATGTTATTTTGCCTAGCATCTACTTTTGCGTTCCACCTACAGGATAAAAACATCATGTGGGTTTGGAACAACATGAGGGTGAGTAAATAATGACCAAAATTTCCTTTTTTTTTTTTTTTCCTTCTTTTTTTTTTGTTGGTGAACTATCCCTTTAACTTTCATTATTTACAGTAATTTATGGTGATGGGCTTGTGTTCATTAACCTTTAATTTAAAGATCATGTAGATTAGCTGTAGGTTGCTGTTTTATTACTAAAGATTAATCTCAATATAAAACCGCTAAAAATGATCTCAGATATGTACTTACCCTGGCAGGTTTTAAAGTGTGTGTGTGTGTGTGTGTGTGTGTGTGTGTGTGTTTCTTTTGAAAGACCACTCAGTCCCAGAGTTTTTCCAGCTCTGTAAGAACAGAGGCTTTGTAATTGATAGTATTCATTAAGCCAAACTACCCATGGTTAATTACTCCAGTGAAGCTTTGGCTCTGGATAGCAGCTCCACAGCTGAGTCGAATGGTTTGCTCTTGGCTAAAGAACAAAGCTATCTGCAGACATGTTTGAGGGCATACGGGCTTCCTCTCCAAATTAAGCAGGAATTGTCACTCGCCTGACAAACCGCCATCAGACAACAGCATCAGCAGGAACTATGAAAAAAAAAAAGGAAAATTACAATCCCACAACCACTGTGGGAGTGCAGTAAAATGTGTTTTCCTGAAGCCTGGAATCCCACACTTAAACCTGCATGGAATTCCCAAAGGAGCATTATATTGCTCAGACGTTGTTCTTTCATAGCTCATGAGACATAATGGAGGTATCAACTTTGTCTCAGATGTGTCTCCTAAAATTCCTTAGGAGAAATAAAAATAGTCAAATGAGTCAATAATAATGAAGTTCAAAGGAAAATTCCGGGTTCAAAACAAGTTGAGCTCAATAGACAGCATTTGTGGCATAATGCTGATTACCACAAAAATGTATTTCGACGCTTCCTTTTCTTTAAAAAAGCAAAAATCGAGGTTACAGTGAGGCCAATGGGGGGCCGATTTTTTTGAGGGTTTAAAGGCAGAAATGTGCATCTTATAATTTTATAAAAGCACTTACATTATTTGTGTTAAACTTGTGGATTATTAGAGCTGTAAATAGTTGATTTACAGTCATTTCAAGGTTTTAGGGTTTATGAAATTACGTCGTCATGGCAACGAAATTGTAAATTTGGAAATAACTCTATACAGAAAATGTAATTAGGCGATTTTATTACACTAAAATCATGTTAACACACATTGTTTATGTCTTGTGTCTATATTTTTGAAACAGTGAGTACTTTAATGTTTACGGATTGGCCCCATTGTTAGTGCCTCTCTGTAGGCAAGGAAGGGAAGAGTCAATTGTGGTAATCAACATCATGCCACAAATTGTAGACAATTGTAATAGTGTCATACAGCAGAGAGTGTAAAGTCTATTATATTCATATTTAGTGTAATAAAATGGTTTCACAGCATTGCTGGATTATTTTCAGACATCGACAAAATACAGTCAGTCATTTTCATTTCAAATATTTAAATAAAAATAAAAACCTGTCTTTCATTAATTTCTTTCCATTGCTTCACAATGTTGCCTCCATGCAACATACCCTAGAATTGTTATATTCACTTAATATTTCTCTAATTTTGTTTTTGATTTTAGATATGAGGCCCTATGCAAGCAAAGGGAGTCTAATATTTTTTTAAACATTTATTTCGTAATGCGTGAAATTGGGGGTTAAAGAGACAGTTCACTTTAAAATGAAAATTCTGTCATCATTTTATCACCTATTTGGTCACATGTTGTTTCAAACCCATAAGAATTTATTTCTTCCATGGAACAAAAAAGGAGATTAAGCAGAATGTTCAGCCACCATTCACTTTCATTGCATCTTTTTTTTTTTTTTTTTACACAATGAAAGTAACATATGACTGAGACAAACAATGCCCAACATCTCCTTTTGTGTTCCACGGAAGAAAGTAATATGGTTGGAACGACAGTATGGTGAATATATGATGACAGAATTTTCATTTTTGGGTGAACCATCCCTTTAATGTAAACCGTATAGCTCAGATGATCTGGTCTTGGTTTTGTTTCAGTTCATTTTGAAATCTCTGACTTGACTTTGGCGTCTTGGCAAATTTAAGCAGGGTTGTAGACATTTTTGAGATCTCCGACGAAACTCTAGATGAGACATGTGAAATTACTGGGGTCTTTTTCTCAGGGTAAACATATGAGAAGCAGGAGACTTTTGAGGAGAAAGCAGAAACAATTATGGTATTAAAACGATCTCATTTGTGTTTCAGGTGGACAGTGTTGTTCTTTCATATCTCAGGGGCTTTAGAGTGGCTTTGAAATAATATGTATTTTGAAAAGCGCTATGCAAATAACATTGACTTGACTTGAAAGAGGCCTTGTGTCTTCGGAGAGTGTGAACCTGTGAATACTGCATGCTGGTTTACAGCAAGAACTGGCGAGTCACAGAACTGCATCAGCATGTGTCACCAAACACCAAATCTAAACGCACCACATGGCTCTATATTTTTGAATCGTGCTGTTACATAACACTGAGCACATACGCAGATTCCGAAAAAGGTTTGCTGCTGTCACTTTCTGCGATTCAGATCAAGTGACCCTGAAGTGGAACTGTGAACACTGGAGAGGGAGGATATGGGGTGTCTCATTTGGATCGGGTCCTGCAGCAATTCCCTCCCTAGTATGACCCTCCTGACAGAAGGGTGGGAAAGGATCCAAGCCCACGGCCCAACGCCACATCAAATCAACCATTTCCTCCCCTGATAAGAGGGCCCAGATGAGGTTCCCAGATCTCCAATAAGGAGAAAAAGACAGGAAAGAGACGTTTAGAGGATCTTTCCTGGTGGGGGCTGATTTTGGCTGTGGCTATTCCCTCCTACCAAAGCCTCTTATGTTTCTTCTGTGTCGAGGGACGTTCTTCTCAGTCTCACGTTATTGTGAGTTAAGGTACGCTGGCTGCCAGCTTCAGCCACCAGCAGTGGACTGTCCAGTGGTTTCAAAATAAGAGTTTGATTTTATGTTTATCTTGCTAGCGGATGGATGGGCGAATGGATAGATGTTATACCTTTATAGAATGGATGAGGATGTCACATTTGTCAAAAGCAAAAATGAAGAAATACTACATACTGGGAAGAAGAACCTTTGAAAACCCTCTTTTGACCAAATCCCAGATTTTTTTTTTTTCAGGTAAAGTGGGACACTTGTATTTTCAGAGTGGGACACTTAATTTACCCCCTCTTAAACAAGCTATGAAGTCTGTGCTTGAGTGTAGTTTATTGTATTTTGCCTGCAAGATAGGCTTACTGAAATATCCACTTGTTAAATCAACATAAATTAAGAAATTCAAGTTGTGAATTCTCCTTAACATCCATTAAGACATTTTGTAACCAGAGGAAACATTTCCCTTTAAAAAGATGAATAATATTTGCTAATTGAAGAAAGAAACAATTGACGACGGACCGTTGAATTATTGAAAAGTAATGCACACCAGAGGTTGTGATGTGGCCACAATGCAAATAATTATTTTTCAGTTCAACAGGCCCAATCATTCCACTTAAAGCATGGTTACCACACCTCATTTTTTTCAGTCTTATTTCAATGCATTTTCAAGTTTTCATCCCTAAAATGCTGTTGTGAGTAGAACTACCTTCTTATGCTACAGATTCAGCATTTTGCTTTGATACAGCCCAAGCCTTCACTGCTAGTTTGAAAGAGTAACAAGCTAGTGTGTGTGTGTGTGTGTGTGTGTGTGAGAGAGAGAGAGAGAGAGAGAGAGAGTGAGAGCGAGAGAGTGAGAGCTCGGGTGTGTGTGAGATTACCTGCATCTGCTGCATCTCTCTTCAGCTGTGTTCGTCAGTAACATCACTTCAAATCGCCAAGCTATTAGTTTAACAACACTTCTCAGTAAAAGGATGGAAGTGTCACCAATCTTGTGTCTAGCTTTTCAGTTGCTTAACTGCCTTATTTAAGGGATAGTTCATCCTAAAATTAAAATTCTCATTTACTCATGCCATCCCAGATGTTTGACTTTTTTTTCTGTAGAACAATAACAGATTTTTAGAAGAATATTCCAGCTCTGTAGGTCCATACAGTGCAAGTGAATGGTGGCCAGACCTTCGAAGCTCCAAAAACCAGATTAAGGCAGCATAAAAGTAATCCATACGACTCTAGTAGTTTAATCAATGTCTTCTTTTTATAACCTTAACAACACTTACCTCTAAATTCAATGTTATTTTCTTTGCCATTGCTTTTCTCACAGGTGCTCATGAAATAAGCTTTGCCACGTATCCCGATGTAACATTATAAACTTAAAACCTCATCAAGTTCATTGTTTACATACTGAACATCAGTTTAGTAATAATTTTAACCACTTAAGGAAATACATCTGGATATAATGGAAATTAAGCTTAAATGTCCCACTTTACCCATATTCACCATATGTTTAGCCAATATACAGTATTGTTCTATTCTGATCCTAACAGAAAGTGCTCTGTTTTTGGTTACCTTCTCAGATGAATGTGATTTTGCAACCATCTATTTGGGAGAAGGCAAAAATGTGCACTCTAACTAACATAACATGTTTGGAAATGCTATTGAAATGTTCTTTAGGGAGGCCAAGGTGGATTGGAGCGATGGCCGTGACAGAGGCTCTAAATGTGAAGAGTCAGCACATGAAAAGGAAGGCACACAGCACTCGACTTAGTTGACCCATGTGGCAGAACACGATACTCCTCAGGCAGAGCAGAGGCCCGGTTCAGGCATGCTCACGTACCTCATCTCGATCTCAGAAGAACTCTGACTGTGTTAACCCCCTTAGCTTCCTGTCAGGATCATGTATTTCCTGTCCGCTTCTTGATTTTTTTCAAACGTTAAGTAGGATAGACAGGTGTGTGCCTGATCCTACAGTACCTCTACCTGACACCAAAATATTATTGCAAGGATCACAAGAGATACATTTCTTAGCCTTTCAGCCAAACTATGTCCAGTTTAATAAAGAGATACTTGGCATTCATTTTATGAAACAGTGCAGCTCAGAGGAAACTTTTATTGCTCAGAGGTTACTCTTTCATAGTTTAGGAGACTCAATTATTTTTCACTGAATTATTAACGTTATATAATATGTTTCTCCTAAAATATCCTTAAACAGAAACAGATATGATACAGTGAAATGATAGGTGTGGGTGAGAAACCGATCAATTTGTAAGTGATTTTTACTATAAATTCTCCCTGCCCAGTAGGTGGTGATATGCACGAAGAATGTGAATCGTAAAAAAAAAAAAAAAAAGATTCATGTGAAAGTAGAGATTTATAACAAAAAAAGATTTAAATATTGATTGGTTTCTCACCCACACCTATCATATTGCTTCTGAAGACAGATTTAACCACTGGAGTCATATGGATTACTTTTATGCTCCCTTTATGTGCTTTTTGGCCCTTCAGTGTTCTGGCCACCATTCACTTGCATTGTTTGAACCAACAGAGCTCAGATATTCTTCTAAAAATCTTTATGTTCTGCAGAAGAAAGAAAGTCATATATATCATGGATGGCATGAGGGTGAGTAAATAATGAGAGAATTTTCATTTTTGGGTGAACTATCCCATTAAATACTTTCACATGACTCGAGGCATCAGCGATTTGCCCTTCACATGACAAGCATTGTAGAAAGCGATACGGAGGGCCGCTTTTACGAGTTTACCAGACAAGACAGCGCGAGGTGTGCACAGTAAACATTGAAAATACCCAAAAATTAAAATTCTCATCATTTACTCACCCTCATGCCATCCCAGATGTGTATGAATTTCTTTCTTCACCAGAACACATTTGAAGCAAAATAGAAAAATATCTCAGCTCAGTAGGTCCTTAAAACGCAAGTGGATGGTGATTCGACTTTTTAAGCTCCAAAAAGAACAGACAGTCAGTATAAATGTCATCCATATGACTCCAGCGGTTAAATTAATTTCTTCTAAAGCGACACTATCGCTTTTGGTGCGAAAAAGGTCAATATTTAAGTACTTCAGACATGTGAGAACTGACGCACATGCGACACACCCGGAAAAGCAGTGCTGTTTACAACTGAGTAGGAGGAACGCTGTACAGAAGCTTTGTTAGTTTTGGTTTAGATCTGTATTTGTATCTGTATGTTTACTCACAATGGTGCGTTTGTGTGCTTATACGTCACACGAGAGACCGCGTGTACTCCACCCTCTCGTAAAGCTTACCAGAAGCGATGGTTTATAGTTAAAAAGTACTTAAATATTGACCTTTTTCGCACCAAAAGTGGTCGTGTCACTTTAGAAGACATTAACTTAACCGCTGGAGTCGTATGGATGATGCTTATGCTGACTATCTGTTCTTTTTGGAACTTCAAATGTTTGAGCACCATCCACTTGCATTTTAAGGACCTACTGAGCTGAGATATATTGCTATTTTGCTTCAAATGTGTTCTGGTGAAGAAAGAAATTCATACACATCTGGGATAAATGAGACTCACAGGGTGAGTAAATAATGAGAGAATTTTTATTTTTGGATGGACTAACCATTTAATAGTACATTAATTCAATGCAGAATGTCATAAGAGCCTCATTTACGTAAAGTTCTTAGGAAGTTCTCTGTGAATTTTAATTAGTTCAGAACTGGATGCTCGGAAACAGTAAGGTAAATATTTATGAATAAAAATAATGAGACATTCAGCACTATCAAATTGAGTAATCTTTGACAAAATGTTAAAAAACTAAATATTTAAAGTAAGTTTGTTAAAAATTTAATTTAATGAAATTATGTTATGAAATTGAAATGTGTAAATCTTAAAAATAGGCTAATATATATATTGTGAATATCTCTCCACAAAGCTGGACAGATTTTAAATATATCTTGTTGCTTTGTACTCTAATAGACATCATTTGTGCTGGAAAAATGTGTGTAAAAACCACTTTGCTGTCAAGCTGGATCTGTTATGGCAAAGACAGACTTTACAGGGCAGTTTGCATATACATGTATGCCACTTCAAAAGGCCGGCGTAATACGAAGATTTGTGTTTGGAACAACACGGGGGTGAATAAATGACAAAATTTTCATTTTCGTGCAAAAGTCTCCATTTGCACTCCATTTAATCTAATTGGAGAAACTATTGAAATAATAAAGAAATCTCCTTTGTAATTTCTCTTTCCTATGGGAGGGTGCATTTATCCCTTCTCTGGGTTGGGGATAGAATGAACTAAAATACAAATTTCAGATCCTGTGACAGTTGAATGTTATAGATACATGGATCATTGCGCTCTTCCCACATGGATTGTTTATGTGAAGCATTGATTGCTGGGTATTCAGAGGTATGTATGGAGAGAAGCTTGCAACGTCTCGTTGGATCTCGTCAGCGTTGCGTGACAGTGGAGTGAGGATCCAGTCCTTGGTCATCATGAAGTATATTGCTCTTGTGGTTTCTGATGTCATGACGAGTCTTGCTGATTTATAATCTCAGATGTCATCCTTCACAATGACTCTCCACTGAGACAGTCCCAGCATTCCAAGCCTATTTGACATGAATGCTTTCTGTACAAATGGGCCTGTTCACACGTCAACCAATATCAACTCGAAGCTTGAGGTTGGCTCAGTGAAGAACATAATATACCGCCCTTATCTTATTAACACAGGACTATAAATATAGCCTAGAATTCACAGGCTTTATGAATTTACATTTACACATTTGGCAGACGCTTTAATCCAAAGTGACTTAGAGTGCGTTCAAAGTGTATGCAGTGCAACAAATAAAACATGCAAATGTCTCGAGATGTGTTTTTAAAAGTTTAAGTTCTTTTTAGCTTGACACAGCGTCTAAAAAAAACATGGTGCTCCTGTGTGAGACGCTGAACAAGTGGCACAACGATTAAAGGAGTCTGTCTAGTGTATGTTTACATAGAAAAACTATTGAAAAACAGTACAGACTGACACAAAAATGAATTTGGTGTGGATAGCCCCTTAGTGTGTTTCTCTGGGATTCGAACCCATGAACTTGGTGCCACTCACACCATGGTGTTTTTATACGAAGATACTTCCAGTGCATTGTAAGTAAACCTTTTATCTTTTATCCATGTAAAATCAACCATACTTAAGAAACTTCTCTGGCTGACTTTTTTGATTTAAATACTTTTTCTGAAGAACAATAAACAAAAATGATGATGAAAGCCAAAATATTAAAAGCCATTATTTTGTAGAAGGAGGTCAAAATGATAATTTTCATCTATGACTTGGATCAAGATCAGAGTTAAAAAAATGTTTTATATATATATATATATATATATATATATATATATATATAAATAAATAAATACATTTTTTGCATTGTGTTACCAAAATTGAAGTGCCTGTAGCTCTAGAAGTATGAAATATGTCTTAATATCATTTTAGATTCTGGTTCAGATCAAATGTTCCTTTTGGCATCTTCATATTTAAGGCCCAATGTTGTGGCTCCAAATGCAAATTGTTAAATGTTACCCATTTTCAATGGTTGAAACCAAATATGGGTCACATGATATGAAGCTAGTTTTTCTTGTCCAACAATACGAAGGTCTAAAGTACAAATTCTACCTTGTATTTATTTCACATGAAAACAATCATAAAAAATAAAAAAAATCCAAAATTTACAAATACACTATTAAGCATTATTGACACATGTTGTTTTACTACATTGGATTTCAGAAATTTACATCTGCAAAGTTCTGGAATGCATCATTAGGGGACTAAGACCCAAAGGTTCTGGAACTCTTTTATATTAATGTCTGTTTTTTGGGAATCAAACCTATGATGTTGGCATTGCTAGCAGCATGCGCTACCAGTTGAGCTATAGGAACACAGTCACTTAGCATCAGCTCATGTTGTATTTGGCAGTGTCAAAGCACACTGCCAAATACAACATGAGCTGATGCTAAGTGAAGAAGATTCCTAAGTAGGAAGGGAAACTTCATAACATATGATGAACGAACAGCGGCCTGTCCCTGATTGCTTGTGGATGTGTATACCGCCATATGCCTTGGGCAACTGCACTCGGAGACACAAACAACCACTTTTTTATGACTTGGTTGTTCCAAACCTTCAGTGTTTCATCCCTAATCTGCGCCTTCCTCTCATCAAGAGCTTGTACACTCATTAGTATCCACATCCTCTGTAATTTACTCATCAAGAGGGCAGGATCCCCAGTTTATTGAGCTGGTTTTGCTTGTCATTTTTCAGTCTGTGGCTTATTGGCAGTGTGCATATACTCCCTGAAACTTTAAGGACGAAAAGAAACAAGCAGGTGTGGAGATGGTCATCTATTTCGGAAAATGGCCTTGTCCAAGACTAGGACTATACACTGACTGACAGTATTCCAGAATCATGACAAGTCAAACTTTTTAGCCAGATTTGGATTTTGAACTTCCAAAATATTATTGGTAACAATTACCATAAGTTTCTATTTGTTAACATTAGTAAATGCTTTAGGCATCATGAGCAAACAATGAACAATATACAGTATATTATTATGGCATTTACTAATGTTGGTCAATGTTAATTTATGAAAATACAATTGTTCATGTTATTTCATATTGCATTAAGTAATGTTAACATACAACTTTTAATTTAAAAAATGTATTAGTATATTGAAATTAACATTAACCAAGATTAACAAGTGATGTAAAAGTATTTTTCATTGTAATTTCATGTTAACTAATGCGGTTATCTAATGTTAACAAATGGAACCTTATTGTAAAGTGTTACCCAATTTTATAATTTATGATATAATGATAATTTCTGCAAGTTGCACTATATTGTAAACAAAAAAAGTGTTTGTCAGAAATGTTGTGGCATAAATAATGCATTCACGTGTATAAATTTGATCAGTCTAATTGAATTGCAGATCATTTGCTTTCTCAAACTTCTGCCAGTATCTACTCACCTTCATGTCGCTCAAAACTTTTTCCTGTGGAACACAAGAGGAAAAATGATCAAAATCAAAATCTACTCTTTTCCTTCAAATGAAAATGCATTATCAATGGTATTCAAGTAAAGTTGCAATCTTGCTTGGTTTATGGTAATAACGTCACGACTATTCGAATTCGCCTCGACTAATGGGCTCGACTAATCATCTATCGACTATTAAAAATCAGTAGTCGTGCAACCCCTAGTGCCCCCTCATAAAAAATAGGTGTATGACCTTTTCAAACAAAACTTTCTCAGACTGCGTGCCGTCTGCTCGTCACATTACAGGCTGCAGAAGGACGTGCAGGACAGATATGGAAGTGAACTCGAGAAACAGCTGGTCACTGGGCTGAACTGTGCGTGTTCCCCAGGCTTGTGATCTCATTCGCACCATGAACGTCCCCTGACGTGGCTAAACAGCATCTGACTTTTCATTCATCGCAAATCAAGCTGATGATCAAGTTCAAGCCGCTCACATCATCCAATCGTGTTGTATCAACTTGAGCTTGACTTTATGCGATTTTGAATATTTGCAGATCTGCTTTATGGAGCATAATGAGAGCACAGAACCAATTCTGTGAACACAACATAAGATTAACCCCTTAAAAATAATTTATTATTGTGTAGTGCCACTTGACATCCATTTGTGATGCAGTGTTAAAGACCCTTAGAATTAGTCATCATTTACACATCCTCAAGTAATTTCAAACCCATGGCTTTCTTTCTTCCATGGAACACAAAAGGGGATATTAGGAAGAATGATAGCCTCAGTCAGTGTGCTATGAACTTTTAAGTCACATGCTATAAAATCAGTAGACATGCGGTAATAAAAAGTTGGGCAAAATCTTCTGGTGTTTTCCAGTGGACTTTTTTTTTAATAATAAGATCGAATGGGCAGATTCAGTTCATATCAAGCTTTATTGTCAAGATAAAACTAAGTAGACATTGCCAATGCATTTTAAGACACTATACATACAGATATAAAACTAATTGAATGCTGAATTTTAATTTGCTAAAGTTGGCTGCCGTTCAATCTCTATCACACACGACAGTGAGAGAGCGTTTTCGGGCACTGTGAAAGATCTCTCCCACACCTGGCTCACCGCTTGTGGGTGAAGTCGCCATTCTCCATAAAGTAAATCTGCTCCCGTGTTTATTTAGCCCGGGACAAGCTTTGCACGTATTGAATAAGCATGCACTGCTTTGCACAATCAGTTTCTATGCTAGGATTTGTAGAGTCGAGCAACGCACTTACTGGAAATTTATGTATGCCAATTTTAGCAACAAGAAGTGGGGAAAAACATAAGTTAAAAAAAAAAAAAAAAAACGATTTAAAAACAAATGGATCCAGTCAACTTTTAATTGCAAAAAAAAAAAAAAAAAAAAAAGTCAACCATATTTAACACTATGATTGACTCTGTTCCAAACCCTAGTGAGCTTAGTTGTCAGCTGGGCAGCTGCCTTCCAAGACTGATCTGGAAAATTCTACATAGGCAGAAACTCTGTACATTGTATAAAAAGCAATGCACCGATTTTGGTGTTAGCATGTTGCTAAACTAAAAACACGACTCTCTGATATGCATGAAACTGCATAGCACACAAAAACATCCAGTGAGCAGCAGTTCTGTGGACGGAAATGCCTTGTTGATGAGAGAGGTCAACAGAGAATGGCCAGACTGGTTTGAACTGGCAAAGTCTACAGTAACTCAGATAACCGCTCTGTACAATTGCGGTGAGAAGAATATCATCTCACAATGGTATTCTGAAATGCAGTTTGGCGCTGTTTTGGTGGCATGAGGGGGACCTACACAATATTAGGCAGGTGGTTTTAATGTTGTGGCTGATCGGTGTATATACCTACAACTATCAGTCCATTTGATGAGGCACAGCTGTTCAGTAATTAGGAGCAGGTGATTACAATTTAGAAGGATAATGAGGTTAATCTCTTAACAGGTACAGCTGAGGGAGGCAATGAGGGTGTCACATATTGACTATTGAACAATTTTTATTGAAATACTTTTTGTTATTGAATTAATATTAAGTATTATTAAATATATTGCCTTCTCTGCAAAGGATAAGCCTACATCTGATGCTTTTTTTTTTTTGAATTTGGCCAAAATAAGATAACTTATGTAGATATTATAAAATGAAAGATAATATGCAGCCTACCTTAAATTGCTGCTTATGTAGGCAGCTTAATAGGCTTTTGAACAGACCTTATGATATAGTTAGGTTCATGCATTAAACAATTAGGGTGTCAAAATGAAATTGAGCAAAAATAAAAAATACATTTATACAGAATACAACTTATTTTAAATTGAACAATGAACATAAGTTATTTATTAATGCTGCGCTCCGCTCACATATTGTCAGAAGTACTATAGTTACGAATCAGAGATTCTACTTGGAGCTGTTCACATCCTCGGACCTCTGAAGTTATTTGATTCAAAGGGCAACACTCATAACGCCAAAAAGGCTTTGTTGTTGATAACAGAAAAATATGAATCACTACATGAATTCACCTTTATATATTCCTGCAACAAAGCACTCAAGTTAACAGTATGGCATATCAAACATATCAAAAATGTTTAAATTACCTTTAATTTTTGAGGCAGCTGCCACATTGGTTCTTTTAAAGGGTTAGTTCACTCAAAAATGAAAATTCTCTCATCATTTACTCACCCTCATGCCATCCCAGATGTGTATGATTTTCTTTCATCTGCTGAACACAAACAAGTATTTTTAGAATAATTTCTCACTCCTGTAAGTCCATACAATGCAAGTGAATGAAATTTTGAAGCTCCAAAGTCCACATAAGGGCAACATAGAAGTACTCCAGACGACTCCAGTGGTTAAATCAATGTCTTCTGAAGCGATATGATAGTGAGTGTGAGTGAGAAACTGATCAATATTTAAGTCCTTTACTAACATTAAGTTTTTTACTATAAATTCTCCTCCCTGCTCAGTCAGTCTCCACTTTACTTTCACTTTCTCATTCTTCTTCTTGTGTTTTTGGTGATTCACATTCTTTGTGCATATTGCCCCCTACTGGGCAGAGAGGACTTAGATATTGATCTCTTTCTCACCCACACCTATCGTGTCTGAACACATGGATTTATCCACTGGAGTCATATGGATTACTTTTATGCTCCGTTTATGTGGATTTTGGAGCTTCAAAATTTTGGCACCCATTCACTTGCATTGTGAGGACCTACAGAGCTGAAATATTCTTCTAAAAATCTTAATTTGTGTTCTGCAGAAGAAAGAAAGTCATACACATCTGGAAATCATGAGATAATTTACATTTTTGGGTGAAATATCCCTTTAATGTTCGCCATGACTGTCAAGTCGAAGCTTTCATATAATTCTGAGTTTCCAGCTTGTAATTACCAGTTCTACAAAGACCTGAATGGAGTCGGAATCTCGTAGTTACAATAATTTCATCATGGCATGAATGCACCATAAATACAACTAATCAAACTAGAAAACACCTAATGTTATATAACTCATAAGTCATAAACAGCAGCAATTAATTACATTTTTCACTACAAAATAGGAGACACAGTGACCTTCGTGCAGGGATGTTTATTTGAACTGGTTCAGTGAAACGTTCAAACAAACCGATTCACTAAAATGGACTGGACTTCCCAGCAGTGCAATTAAGTGAATTTTATGTGAACTTAAGTTCATTTAACCGGTTCATTTACATGAACTGCCCCATTGAACAGATTCATATAAATATTTTTTCCCAACCTGAACACATGGGAGAGAGAGGAAGATTTAGGTAAGTGCATTTGATTGCTTTATATTGTTTGATCGGTTTTATTGCTGTGTGCGCAATATAATGTCACAAAAGTTATGTTTTGAGAGGCTACATCTCGTTGGAAAAAGTAGCTTGTTACTTGAAAAGCTACACTGTTGTGAAAATAGTTTAATACTAAAAAGTAGCATCACTACTTTTAGTTATTTGGGTCATTCTTGGGTTTGGGTAATATTTCAATCCCTCTGAATTTTTGAAGAGGTGGTTCACTAAAATTATGTGTCGAAAACTTTTTTTTTTACAAGATGTTGATATGTCAATTATAATTAATTAAAATCATTTTTGCATTTTGGTATTTAGCATAAAAGAATGCCTTTTTTTTTTCTATCTTAAACCAAGCATTTTGTCCTGTCCCTGAGGCACTTCACTGAATTTGTACCTTGAATTTTTTTTTTATAAAATATGCATACTGTCTATAATTTTCTCATTAATGTAAACATTTATTTGCGTTTCTTTGCTGGCTAAAATATTTTACCCCAACCCCCCCCCCCCACACAAAAATAGCATAATTTTAAAAAATAAAATAAAAACCAGGCTATAAAGTTTTGTCCCTCAGTCTGAACTCAACCCCATCACACCAACCATTTTCAGTCCATAAAATTTTGGTTCCACCCATATGTGGTATTATTAACCAGAACTGACATCATTCAGCTTTTCTCAACAGTGTGGTGCAGAAACAGGTTAGAAATAGCATAAATTGTATTCATATTTTGAAGTGTATTATAGTAAAATGGTAAATGGTAAAGCTCAACAACTCACCCCCGTTACATGAAATTAAGATATTAAATCAGTACTTTTCAAAATATTTTATTCTCAAAATAAATAGAGAATTTATTAATTGTATGCATGCCATATGGTCTTCTGTCGTCCACCACACTAGAAACAGTGGCCATTTTAAGCTAAAAACAAAAAAACCAAACAAACGCAACTCCATCACACACAACCCTGTACCATTTCATCAATGTCAACCTGTGATGGTGCTGAGCTATTCACGACATACATTTATGAATATTGTAACAAAAATATGGAATAGTCAATATATTATACAAATTACAAATTCTATATATTTGCATGAAACATGGTGGAAGAGCTGTGACGGGGTTGAGACAAGAGTGAAAATATTGAATAATTAAAATGGGAACACAATTATAAATCAATGTATTGTTTGCTGAGCACTGCTTGACATGTGTAGGGCTAGCACAAAAAAGTAAGGGTTTTAATAAATCTGAATTTAATAGATTTAATGAGACCACAGACACAATTTGACTTTTTGTAGCTTCATCACATAAACATATGAAAACTGTCATAAATGTTATATTTGTATTCAATAAAATGGTATGAGGGACACATGAGCAGTACGTAGATGTTTATTTCATAACCAGTGTGTAGAATCTATTTTAAACCACTTCCATTATGTCCGTGACAGGGTTGAGAACATAAGGTGTCCAAATCAGAAAAAAAAAAAGGAAATATTAAAAGAGCTTTGATGCCTGAGGTGGGAAAATATGATTTTTTTGGAGGTTTAATATGTGCCTATTTTGTGGAGTATTATCATAATTAATCAAATGTAGTTAAAAAAAATCCAAGTTGAAATATTATTGAATCCCAAGAATGACCCAGTTGCTCCCCACACTGGGGACACACAGTCACAGTTTGCATTTGTTTTATGGACTGATTTGGGCATTTGTTTGTGTTTTGTATGGTCTGTGCTGACAGGTTGGTGTAGAGTGGGTCATTTCCTGGTCCAACTTAATTACCTGAACTCAATGCAAAAACATTTCAACTCATCATGCTTTTTTATTTATCGCAAAGCACTTCCACATTCTCCTGCGACTGGGCTGCATGTTTCTCTGATAAAAGGCAGTAGGTGGGGATGAGGGATGGGGTGGAGGCAGGGTGTGCTTTGCATGCAACAGGGCACTCCACAATGTTATTCCTCTCTCTGTGTTTGATGGGTGGGAGGTTTGCCAGAGAGCTTGTGTGTGTGTTTATAGTGTCAAATGCATACCACATGTCATGTCTTACCATCTCTCTCTCTCTCTGCCTTACTCCTCCTCAGAGGTGCGATGCACCTGCTCAAGTACTTTAACAGATCATTTCCAACCAGCTTTCAGTCATTAGTTTAATATGGATGTTGTTTGGATCAGGGGTGGCTGCCCTCACGTGCCCCCCTCTAGAACCGCCACTAGTTTGGATACAAAGGGCTAAATGGACAGATCTGTGCCAGTTATCTTATAGAGTAGATCTGAAAAAGATTTTTTAATGTTCAGGGAAGTGCATGCATCATCCATATGGTGGTGGCAGTGTTATGCTGAAAGGTTCATATCAAGCGGAATGAAAGTTTCCTTGATCTTTTGAGAGGAAAGAGCTTGATGTACTATAGAAAGGTTTTGTAACTTTCAGAACCCAAAACTTCCCCCTCAGTCCAAAAACAACATTCATTAAAAGTTAGCTTCAAAATTAGCTTATCCTCCCTGTGAAAACTGTAAATATTTCTGTTGTGGTGGGAAAATGACACACTTCAGCTTTAATGTATGGATGTTCTACAAAGGTATTAGTCTATTTTATTGATTTGAAGCTATATTGACACCTATGATTACAGAATTGTCCAGTTTTCAAATGGTCCTAATGTTTACATAGACTTAGTCAGTTTCAGAGATTGTTATTTCTCTGTAACCAAGTAATTACAACATTTAAACCCCACAACCACCCCTCCACCTCCCAATCCCCAACCCCGCCCCCAAACAAACATCCCCGTGGTCATGAGTAGATATACAGAAAAAAAACAAACAAAGATATATATGTATATATAATAATCATACTCAACCAAAACGACACTACTCTCTCCATGCCCCACCCCGAGAGCCCTCCAAAAACTCAAAATAATTGCCCCATTTCCCGACAAACAAATCTAAGTTACCCCGTCTTCCCAATGACACCTCTTCAAAAGCCACCACCCTCCCTATCTCCGTGCACCACTCCGGAAATGGGGGCGCACCAGCTGACCTCCAACCCCTCAAAATAATCTGCCTGGTGAATTCTCTATGTGACTATTCCCAACATCGATGACCGCCCCATCACCCAAAACACAAAGTCTGGGGCAAAATTAAACCCAAGTGCCCACCACGTCACAAACAAAATTCTGAGCCTTCAACCAGAATTTCTGGATCTCGACACACCACCAAAAAACATGGGCCATCTCTCCATCCTCTGATTGGCATCGCCAGCAGGTGGGTGTGTCTTTAAGACCAAGCCTATACAGTCTAGAGGGGGTCCAATAAAATCTATGTAAAATCTTGAATTGCATAAAATGCACCCTTGCATCTCTAGATGCAGACTTGACATTTTTAAGAATCCTAGCCCACACTCCCTCCTCCAATACCAAGTTGAAATCTTTCTCCCATAATCTCTTGATAGAAGTTAAAGCTCCATCCCCCAGACTCTGAGTTACCAGAGAGTAATACACTGATGCCTCATGACCTTTTCCAAAACATGGCTTTATTGATAGATATTTGTATTTATTCATACAATATATCAACAGCTGCTTAATCAAGCTCTCAAATAGGTCTCAAGATCTTCAAGGTTAAATACCTTAAACTCCTTAAACAAGATACATTTACTTGAGAAGCAAAATTACATGAGGTGGGGATAGTCAACTATAACAAAACAGTGATTTTGATATAATCATGTGAGCCCTCTCAGCACAAAACTCAGTGGTGAGCTTAACAACACTCAACGGTCACATTCAACTGCATCAAGCAGTCATCAGTTAGCGATCCATGATCCAGAACCAGAGCGGAGCGCAAGTGTTTAAGCTTTTCTGGCTTAGTTCAGTTACACCGCTTTCCAAAACTTGAGCCTGCAGCATTTGCGTGAACATATTTGATTGCATCTTATAAGACTAATCTCACAGTAAAATCGAAAAACAGTAGGTTGAACTAAAATCGGTCTGTGCTTACCGAAATTCTCTACCCCCAGTGGTCAAAGAGGTTAGTGTTGTTGGGCATATGGGCATGTGTGAGCTCCATTTTCCAAGTACAATGTCCACGGAGGGGTGCCAAAAGCAAGTTGTTTTCAGCTACACAGGCAGTAATACAGTGAAGAATAATGCATATTTTACAAACCGTACCCCTCAACCCAAACCCCAAACCTAAACCTAACAATCAGTGGAGTAAAAATGTAATGTTAGAGTGAAAAATGCAACCTCCTCGTCACTGATTATGCGAATACGATTACTCCCTGGTTTCAATGTCATATCCGAACCTGGATCTCCCACGCTGCTAATGCAACGCGCTTCCGGTCACACCACAGGGGAAGGTAAACACACTGATGCCAATGCAAACATGTCTTATAGGACATGGTGTTTGTCAGTGAGTTGGAATAATGTGCCTGATCCTAGGGTATCGGAAGTATCGGAAATATCGGAAACAGCATGCCGTCTTATTCAGTCAAACGTATGAATGCAAACTGCTAAGCTGCGGAGCGGTATTTTTTTAGCTTTAACAAGTCGTACTATCTTACAAAATTTTGTTTCACAAGTAAATGTATCTTGGTTTAAAGATCTTTAGATCTCATCTTTTTACTGGAAAACAAGACAAAGTTAGAAAATGTATTTTTTTGAATCTTAAGGTCAAATCAAGCAGGACTTGATTGGATGTTTTGATTATCATTTTACGTGATATTGTAAAACTGGATGACGTCATCTGAACTTGCTATACCTTGACATTTGGCGCTCGGTTAAGCATGCAGCCCCAGCCATTCAAGATACTAATACTTGAGTACTACTACTTAAGCTTTTATTTACTCTCTGTCAAAAGCATTGATGTGCTTTTACTGGAATAAAAGAGCTTGAATTGAGACCAGCATTAAAACTCCTCCATTGTAGTCACTGGAGAATGTGGTATACTCTAGTGTTTGACAGTATCATAAAGCACAGCTTCATCAAAGCATGGAAGTTCAGCAGGTCATGCAAAAAGCAGCATCTTCTGGTGTTTTGTCATCTAGTTCTGAAATCATTGCTCTCCTGGTATACGCGGTGGAAACCGAAGACGAGCGACCAAAGCCTTGACTCCCTTCCAGACGCAAGTCAGCGTGCAACATACTACCATTTACCCCTCTCCAATAGTTTTGACGTCAGCCGGACACAAAAGGCAGATGTTCTGACGCGGTGTGTGTTTCTCCAGTAAGGTTTATTTATTCTGTATGTCTATGTATACATGCAGTTTGTTTATTGACTTCTCTGGTCAGTACAGTTTCCACCAGAGGGTCACTTCCGTTAAAAAATGACTGTGTTTACAGTTGCCGTTTCAAGTCAACACACATGCATACTTGCTGCTGCTCTCGCTGTTTTGGCAGACCACTTCATAAGATGGGACAGATCACAAACAGTCCTGACACGTGTCAAACTGGGGCATGAACAAAACACTATGCTATGGTTTTTTAATGTACAGAAGACAGATCTGTGATCTCCAAATCCATTTGATTGAATCAAATAAATAATGAAGAACTATAAAATGAAATGTATTCACATGAAGGTTTTTATAGTGAAGTCTTTTCCATTTTTTTTAATGAATTGTTTTGTGCCTCATAATTATTTCATTTATTTATTTATTTATTTTAGCTGAAAAGCCCATTGTAGGCTGTGTAAGTTGTAGATATGCAGTAAACAGAGGCTTAGATTTTGTTCTGATAGTCATGGGCGAACATGCCCTTCCCCCAATGTACACATGAATCCTACACAACTGGATTAATGGCAGGTTCCACCATGACAACTTACCCCACGTGCCCCGCTATTGGGGCAAGTTGTCATAGAAGGTTGAGGGTGAAAATATTTCATATATTTTTGGTAATGAAGAATTAGAGGTATGTGGTTATAAAGAAATTGACCTTCAAAAATAAACCTACCCTGACAAATATTCACTGGAGTGACAACTAGCCACGGTGTGCTCAATATTTTTCATATATTGTGTAAAATGTACATATGTAGACATAGTGAAACCATTAGAAATATCAGATCAATTCTTTTTAATAGTTTATCAGTCTAGTGTGATGATCAGTTGCACCCCGGCCCACCACATTGTCTCCTACGGCAGAGAGAGAATGCACAGCCCGTTTCCACCGACTCTAATTCAAAGCACATTTCTCCAAGTGCGGCTTAGAGAGGGGATGTGGCTAAAACAAATAAAAGAATCATAAAGGAGGGATCAAAGCAAGCCTGCAAATCCATTCCTTCTGGGTAAAGAGTCTTTTATAAAAAAGAAAAAAAAAATGAAAAGAAATCCCACATCCCGACTACATATCTCATGCAACGGATCACTGGCAAACGCGTGCCTGTGTTGGATTGATGGAGCGGACACTGCTGGCAGGCCTTGCCTAACGCCTCCATACTATTTCACTCAGTGAATGTGTACAGTATGAGGCTGTTTTCATAACACAGTTATATCAAGCTTTTTATAGGGGGAATACAATACCGGTTAAAAGTCTAAGTCCACTTGTGAAAATGCTTCTTTTTTGCATTTTTCAAAATTTTCAAGACTCCACAAGTTTGTGCAAAACCTTATGATCCATGTTCCAAAGAGCATCTTGTGTGCTTCAGTAGAAGGGAAGAAATCTGATGTTTTGTACAAAGGAGTTAAAGGGATAGTTGACACCAATTTTTTTTATTCTGGTATCAAATGTCAGGCATAATGTGACTGACAACCTCAGTAACTGTTCTCTTTCATTGCATTTTTTTTTCTCCATACAATGAAAGTGAATGGTGACTGAAGTGAATAAAAGTAACAAGGCTAACATTCAGTCTATCATCTCTGTGTTCCATAGAAGAAAGAAAGTCATATAGGTTTGGAATGACATGAGGGTGAGTAAATGGTAACTGAACTTTCATTGTTGGGTTAAAAATCCATTTTATATTCTGACATTTTAGTGGCACGTTAAAAAATAAATAAATAAATAATAAAAAAAAAGATTATGAGAATAAAGTTGTATTTTATTTTGAGAATAATCTCATTATAGGCTTTTTACTAAGAAAGTCAAAGTTTCGAAAATTATGTTGTTACACAAGAATAAAGTTGCAGCATTATGAGATTAATATTCTTAATGAATTAATATTATTGAGACTGTTGTCATAATATTGCGAATGTAATCATGTAATGCTGTTACTTTATTCTCGTAACGTTACAACTTCATTTTCAAAACATTACTGCTTGCTAACTTTTAATTATCATAATAATATGAATTTAATCTTATAATGCTACGTCTATATTCTCGTCATTTTAACTTCTTACATTTTAATTTTTAATTTTAACATAACACTAAAGCAACATCATATTTTAACATGGCCAGTGTCACAAATTTGTGTATTTGATTAGTGACCAAAAAAATTGTGCATAATCTTACATTTTTCATATTTGTTTTAGGTCGATTATTTTGGTTTTATTTTAACTTTTTTTTTATCAGAAAATTGTAAAATATTAGTTTTACATAGTTAAAAATCCTAAAACTTTTCTATCTATTTCCAGGTTTAAATTTGATTTTGAATCCCAGATTTTTAATGTAGACTCAGACTTTTGACCTGCATTGTATGCGGGTCTTTATGTATCTACTATATGTATTGGGGTCTCGAAGACAGATGTTGGCACGCACTTACAAATGATTATAAAACACAGGCCACCAGGAAGTCAGTAATGCTCTCAAGGTTTGTGCGCCTGGACAGGAACATTTGGTGACCACTGTGAAGATATCCCTCAACACAGCTGCATTGTACTTATGATCTGCAAAAGAGCATAAAAGTCTGACATAACCTGCTTCATTTAGCCTCACAGCTGAGCAGATAAACCCCCAGCCCACATACACACTCACAAACTGACATACTGTACATCCTACTGAAGGGTGAGGTGTTTTCCCAACGAAAGCTTTCTTGCTCTCTGTTCCTTTCTCGGACATCCGGCAAAGTAAAGTCGAAAGATTCTGGGTAAATCTGGACCGGAGTTACACTTTGCACGCAGTGCATATTTATGGCATGATGCATTTGTGCTCGTAATGTGCAAATGCTGTTGTTTTACAGAGGGTTTCACAATAGCTTGTCTCTGTATAAGAAGAAACAGAATGCCATAAGTGAATATCCAACAGATCCAATAGTAAGTAAAAGCTGGGAATGGCTACTTTTAGATTAAAATGGCTACCAGCTTAAACTGCATTTTCCAACAGGGCAGGATCAAAGTTATCTAAAAAATGTTTGGCATAAACCACACAATGACTAAATTTACCCAAAAGTATGATGATGAATCTTCAAACCCTCTGTTCAACATATTGTAACACAATAAACTGATGGGAAATATATACATTATTGCAGAGCCGCCTTGCTTGTAAACTTGGCTGATTGTTTGACTTTGTACAAGCCGAGAACTGACGCAAGTTTATTTCCCAACCTCTCAAATCTTCCCTAAACACAAAAGAGTCACTCTGTGACACTTGCACAGTCAAGAAAGTTGAATTCTTTGCCATTACCACAAAAGACATACCCGTGGGATAAGTCAATAACTCATCCGGAAAACAAACTCTGATGTCGGTAAATGATTCAAAGCATTTGCGATTTGGTGCAAAAAACGTTTGGTTTGTGGCAGGTCCCTGAGAACAACAGAGCTGTATGCTGATCCTCTGACCTGTTATGACAGTTTTCAGAAAAGAAGCTTTGTGTCGAAAATCGAGGCACTTTATAGTTAGAGGAGGTCGGTAATAAAGATGGGCTATTGGCAGAGCAGTGTGGTTGATGCTAATATATTTGACTGCTGCCGTCACAGTGTGAGGGATATTGGTTGCACAGATCCTCTCCATTGACCTAACAGACAAAGTGCAAGAGCTGAGAATGGGCTGAATATGACAGCTAAAATACTTCACGGCAGTATCAACGCCACAGGGAAGCTATGGATGGGTTGTGTCCCCTCACTTTGAGGGGCACCCTCCTCAGTTAAAATGTTACATTTGACCAAACTACTGTATATATTTCCCATGTGTTTTCTGTTCAGTACCCACAATGTGCATCATTATTACAAAATGAATAAATCTGTAAACTGGGGGATGTGGACAGTTATTCCATCAACATGCGCTACCACTCTGCCTTTCGCTTTTGCTGTTGTGCACTGTTTCCGTGTTTATAACCGCGTCTCCCGCTGACCGTTTGGATGCTTTCTACAATATGGAACAGTCTTTCTGTGGGCCCCCCCTCCAGTACGGCTGGGCCCCAGAAAGGCTGTTCCATATTGTAGAGCGCATTGTAGGGCCCAGCCGGACTGGAGGGGGACATAAGGTCCAGTTGTCCCCCCTTATCGGTGACCCTGGATCCACACACAGTCTAGTGTTGCAGCGTTCTCTAGGGCAGCACACAGTGCTGTGTTTCGGCAGATTCATGGACGTCGCCTGTTGTCGGTTCCACTCGCAACCTCTTATTGAAAAAGAATTGTAACATTGCGGGTATACAGTACTGTGCAAGAGCACATAAGATGTTTCACAAAAACATTTGTCTTAAGATGGTTATTTATATTTTCAGCTTAAGTGTGTCAGTAGGAAATATACATTTTAGACTCCCAAACATTTCTTTTGCAAATAGAATAGAATAGAATAGAAGAACAGGGAGCCCTGCAACAGATGGTATGGTCCCCACAGAGCCTTCCACTGAATAATGAGTCAGTCTGGGATTACAAGAAGAGACAGGAGCAATTGAGACAGCCTAAATAGATAGAAGAACTGTGGTGAATTCTCCAAGAAGCTTGGAACATCCTATCTGCCAACAACCAAGAAAAACTGTGTCCAGGTGTACCTAAGAGAATTGGTGCTGTTTTGAAGGCAAAGGTGTTCACACCAAATATTGATTTAGCTTTTTTTTTTTTTATGTTTACTGGACTTTTTATGACGTTAATTGATAAATGAAAACTATTTATGGCATTATTTTTGAAGACACTATGCAACATTTTTCCCAAGTGCCTAAAACTTTTGCACAGTACTGTATTTTTCTGTGCATGTCCCTGCGCTTTTATTTAACCGACCCCCTCACTCCTGCTGCTGTCTGTGTGCACCACAGAAATAGCAGTCTGCCACGAAAAGTTCTCTCTAATAGAGTCGAAAGGCTGATAAAATCACTGTACGGTACATGTCAAGTTAGTCAAATCACAAAATAAGATGGGCCCCTGTGCCTTATATAGTCTACATTCACTGACATACAGTTTCTTTTTAACTTAAAACAGGAAAAAACTCAAAGTTACAAAGTTCACCCCAGCGTGAAGCTTTGTAAGTGTTTTTTTAATATTGTAAGATATTCTTTTATCTTTTGCCTATAATTTTAGAAGTCTCAATTCTCTTTAAGATTCTTAATTTTCAGTTGATTGCCTATTTAATTTTATTTAAATTTATTTTGATGCAAGTTAGAAAACTATAAAAGAACCCAAAAGTATCATAAAAGTAGTCCATGCATCTCATGTGTCAGACCGTAAGTCTTCAGAAGGCATATGATAGGTCAGTGGCCATCTCAGTGGCATACAGCGTTAACCAGGCTTCCTGCTGGGTGGTGTCATTACGTAATAAAAGATACATTTACTCCTGCAAAAACGTTGCCGTGCCGGGCCCCCCTTTGCGACTGTATGGAATTAACATCCCAGCCTTGAAAAGGAATAGTTCTCAGCTATTAAAATACCTCTGAAAATTGGATGCTTATCGAATAATATGAACCAGACTGCCCCGTTTTCCTGCTAACCTGGCAAGGACTGTAGTTGAGAAGATATCTACACCTTTCAAGTCGCCTTTGAAGTCGGTGACATTATTAGGAATTTGTGCGTCTGGGAATGTAGTGTGGTTATACAGGCTCTGAAATGGTGAACTGGTTTCTGTGGAGTTTCTATCGGGTCAGGGTTCTGTATTGGTTGGAATGAAGGTATATACCGCACAATTGTGGTCAGCCTGTAGCCTATATATTTTGCTACCAGTTTCTACCTAGATATACTGTACGTCACCTGCTTCATCATTTTGAGTCACTCACTGTAGACCCAAAAACACAATAAAAGTTTTAATCACTGGTGAGAAGGGTAGTTTAAGCTTTATATCGATAAAATATATGAAAAAACGGTTGCTGAGTAACATTTAAATTTTTCCAAATTATTTTAGAATTCAATTGATGTTCAGTCACAGATACTTTTAAATTAACACTAGAGGCGTTTTATTTTTCACACAAATCATGTGTAAAACGGCAGATTATCTGTTCATAAACACTTATTTTTCGGCTTGTTCCTCATCATGGAGGACTTGCCACAGTTCGATATAATTAGGCTGTCTGAATTGCTTCTGTCTCTTCATGTAATCCCAGACTGACTCAGTGATCTTGAGATCTGCATGGCTCTGTGGGGGCCATACCATCTGTTGTAGGGCACCTCATTATACTTCTATTCTATTTGCAAAAGGAATGTTTGGAAAATATATTTTTTGATATTTCCAATTGACACACTAAATCTTAAGACATTTTTTGGGGGAAACATCTAATGTGCCTGAGACTTTTACACAGTACTGTACAGTATATCAGCTATTTTACAAAGACTTTGAATGTGCCTCATCTAATCAGAAACTGTATATACTGTAAAGTAAACTGTATATACTGTAACTATAAACTTTATATATAAATTCTGTTTATATACAGTATATATACAATACTGTCTATATACAGTATACACCGATCAGCCATAACATTAAAACCACCTGCCTAATATAGTGTAGTTCCCCCTCGTGCCGCCAAAACAGCACCAACCCGCATCTCAGAATAGCATTGTGAGATGCTATTCTTCACACCACAACTGTAAAGAGTGGTTATCTGAGTTACCGTAGACTTTGTCAGTTCGAACCAGTCTGGCCATTCTCTGTTGACCTCTCTCATCAATAATGCATTTCTCTTTACAGAACTGCCACTCACTAGATGTTTTTTTTTGTTTTTGGCACCATTCTGAGTAAATTTTAGAGACTGTTGTGTGTGAAAATCAGCAGTTACAGAAATACTCCAACCAGCCCGTCTGGCACCAACACTCATCCATGCGATTATCTAATCAGCCAGTCGTGTGGCAGCAGTGCAGTGCATAAAATCATGCAGATACGGGTCAGGAGCTTCAGTTAATGTTCACATCAACCATCAGAATGGGGAAAAAATTTGATCTCAGTGATTTGGAGCGTGGCATGATTGTAGGTGCCAGACAGGCTGGATGGAGTATTTCTGTAACTGCTGATCTCCTGGGATTTTCACACACAACAGTCTCTAGAATTTACTCCAAATGGTGCCAAAAACAAAAAAACATCCAGTTAGCTGCAGTTCTGTGGAAGTGCCTTGTTGATGAAAGAGGTCAACAGAGAATGGCCAGACTGGTTCGAACTGACAAAGTCTATGGTAACTCAGATAACCACTCTTTACAATTGTGGTGTGAAGAATAGCATCTCATAATGCTATTCTGAGATGCGGGTTGGTGCTGTTTTGGTGGCACGAGGGGGACCTACACAATATTAGGCAGGTGGTTTTAATGTTTTGGCTGATTGGTTTATATATATATATATATATATATATATTTATATATATTTATATATACAGTATATGTGTGTGTGTGTGTGTGTGTGTGTGTGTGTGTATGTATATATACATTTTTCATTGAATTTCCAGCAAAAATAACTATATCATCATATATACAGTTACTGTGAATTCCTAATATTGTGATATATAATTTTGATAATTACGCTGATCCCAACTTAACGAGCTGTCAGAGAGGTCATAGCATTGTTCCATAAAACTGTCTACTTCTTCACTTTTTGCACAGGTTTAAAAGTTGCTAGAAGTGTTTGCCAAAGTCACACTCAGGTGACATGCCACTGTCCTTCCAGTGAGCACGGAGGAGTCTTTTATAAATTTACGGAATATTGTTCCATGTCTGTTTTTCCAGCATTAAAGGGTTTTCACTGGAGGCAAATTCTGAGACTTTTGCATGTCGTTGAGATCTGCTCTGTCATAGTCACTTAGCATCACAAGCAGGTCTGTTACTTCAGACAGAAATATTACCATACAAGATCATTTAGGTTAGAAATACGGTCTTGAAACCAGCCCAGGAGATGAGAGAGTAGCATTTAGGGTTAAAGGTGTAGGGGAAGGGAGGGCAGGCTGAGGTCAATATTACTTTTAATATTCTTTTGTATGTTGGTGAGGGCAGCCAAGCCCCCAGAAGACTCTCAAATGACAATTTCAGGTGGTGGTGGTGGTGGTGGTGGTGGTGTGGGGTGTGTGTGTGTGTGTGTGTGTGTGTGTGTGTGTGTGTGTGTGTGTGTGTGTGTGTGTGTGTGTGTGTGTGTGTGTGTGTGTGTGTGTTTTGTCAAAAATGTGTACCAGACTGGCTGACTGCACCAAAGCCTATGCTTCACATCAAAATCTTTTAGTCTTGACAACGTACAAAACTTTGATCCCACTCCAACGTAATAACAACAGATGACATAATTGTAATGTAAGGCTCAAACGCAAAGAAAGAGGAAGCCAAGTGCAGCAGTTTCATTTAACAAAACAATTGGGAACTCAAGGATAATCTAACAAAACCCCAGGAACATAAACTATGATACCATAACTTCAGACATTAAAGTCAACCGTTAGCATCAACAATGCAAAACAACGTGATCACACAGGAAGTTGGCATGTTGTTTCTGAGAGTTCCAGTACTCTAGGTTTGGCCACATTATGCCAACTCACAGACAAGCAGCAGCTGCTATCAGACATTTTTGCATCGGCTCCAATGTTTTTACCTTCCCCTGTGGCACGACCAGAAGTGGGAGACCCAGGTTTGGACCTTGCATTGAAACCAGGAAGTAATTTGGTTCGAGTAATCAGTTATGAGCACGATTCGGATGTTGCATTTCCCCCCACTAACATTACATTTTTACTTCACTGATGGTTTGGTTTGGGGATTGGGGGTACAGATTATAAAATATACATTCCTCTCTACTGTATTACATCCTACACAGCTGAAAACAAATTGCTTCACAACTCGCTTTTGGCGCCGCTCTGTGGATATTTCACCTGGAAAATGGAGCTCACACGTGCCCATATGCCAAACAACACTTACCGCTTTGGTCACTGGGGGTATGGTTTTGTATGGTTTCCAATTTCAGTAATCACAGACCGATTTTAGTTAAAGAAATGTCAACCTACTGTTTCCTATTTCACTGTGAGATCAGTCTGTGCAAAATGCGGTTTCATCTTTCGCTTCACCCCAAATTTCAAGTTTGAAAAACTCTGGCCTGCAAATTCATCAAGTGAAAAGACATTTGACCAATAGAGGATCCAAACATAGATTGACCTCTTGGCTCAATCCAAAGAACAAAAACTTTAAAGCTGCATGGTTTTAGGAAAGCAGAGTAGATAGTATATTTTGACATTTGACATCGTCAAAATTTATTTATAAAGCACATTTAAAAACAACCAAGGTTGAATAAAAGTGCTGTACAATACATATACAGGGTCAATAAAACAGAAATATAAAAGTGAACACAGCAAAAACAGGAATACTTCAAAGGTCAGCACATCCAACATGGATTCAAAGTAAATTAAAAGCCAGTGAAAAGAAATATGTTTTAAGACTAGTTTTAAAAACAGAAAGAGACAGAGCAGTTCTGATGTATACAGGCAGGCTGCTCCAGAGCTTTGGGCCAGCTATGGCAAATGCTCGATCGCCTCTTTGCTTCAGTCTAGATCTGGGAACAGATAGAAGTCCCTGGTCCACAGATCTAAGCGATGGAGGTGGAATGTGCGTGCGCAGTAAATCAGAGAGATATATTGGTGCTTTTTTGTTCAGTGATTTATAGACAACAAGAAGAATTTTAAAATCAATTCTAAATCGGACCGGCAGCCAGTGTAGTGACATTAAGATAGGAGTTGTGAATCTACATCATATCTTGTTACTCACATTAGTTGTGGGATCTGAAGTGATTTTGCTTGCTTAAAGTCTGTTGTGTCCACACCTAATAGTACAGTATCTACTGAATCACATGAAGAACTTACTTCTGCTAATGAAGTACTGTATGTTCTTTTTGTATGCATGTGTAAAGGATAAACACATTTGCAGAGTAATACATCTGACTGCCATGTAGACCTATGATGTACTAACAACAACCATAATGCATAACTATCTGGACATCCTACTCATTTGACATACTGCTTTTTGCTAATTGTATAGCAGTGATGAACTCTTATTTGGACATAGGGAGGGGTATGACGCTTCATTCAAGTCCTCCTTGGAAGTTCATTCTTTTGAGTTTGGAAGTTGTGATTACGGTGTGATGTGCATTCAAGTGTTTTTGTTGGGGAAAAAGTGGATGTGTTGGGCAATTTTGTGGTCCTCTCTCCCTTTTTCATGTACTGACAAACATAGGAAGCATGATAGTGCCACTGCAGAGAAAGATGGCACTTGTATATCAATTAAAAGAGTTGTGTTTTATGGTTAGATTTATTGCTGTACTTTATCATCAGTGCACAAAATACATTCACAGTTGTTGGACTTGTGGACTTATGATCAATATCAATTTAATTCTGTGATGTTTCTCAAATTGACACACCCACAACTCTAACCCCTAACCCTAAACCTAATTTTCCCATGTTTGCTCAACTCATAAGAATGATCACTCCTTCATGACTTTAAAGCTCCAAAAAACAATGGGCAACCAAAAGACATGAAAAAGTCTATAAACAAAATTATAATATATAAATCTATAATTTTTTGTAATTTTTTTAGTTTTGTTTTCCAGGCCTACTGACACTGAAATACACTATCTCTCTGTTCATGCTAGTTAGGAGGAATGTATTCATATGGTAATCAAGTTTGAATAAACATTTCATGGCATGCTGTGCAGTATGGCCGTCTGTCTTTGACATTTAAGTCCAGCGGTCACAGTCATGCATGCATTCTTTAGGCATGGCTCATATTCCCTCGTCCAGTCCAAGAAGTCTTCCCTCGTGCTGCTCTTTCAGGAGGAAATTATTTTTCATTGCCCCCGAAAGAGTAGTGCTTTGCCAAGCAGCACTGCTCTGCGTTCTGACAATATTATGCCATGTCATTTCCCCTTGACTCCTTCAGGAGCGCAGAAGAATTCCATTAAAGCTGAAGTGTGTAATTTCTGTGCTACTAGCATAACCAAATGGAATTGCAAAAAGTGTTTTCTTAACAGGTTTCTCAAAAACTCTCCAGTCCTCCATTGCTCAGAGAAACAGTAGGTCCCACCTCAAATTCACGCCATTGGCAGCCAATATTGCTGCGTCAGGCCAGACTGATCACACTGTGAATTTGGCAACAATAGGTTGAAAATTCTTCAGCTGAAATCGGTCTGTGTTCACTGAAATTTAAATCGCTGCCCCTAGTGGCTGAAGCTGTAAGTGTTGTTGAACTTATGGGCACGTGTAAGCTCCATTTGTCGGGTGATATGTCCACAGAGTGGTGCCAAAAGTGAGTTGTAGACCTATTTTTAGTAATAAATTATGTAATAAAGTCAACAGTAGTGCATATTTTATTAACGCTACTCCCAAACCCAACCCTAAACCTAAACCTAACCACCAGTGGAGTAAAAATATAATTTTAGGGCAAAATTGAGACCTCCGAATCACACTTACCATTGTTTATGTGAACACAATTACTTCCTGTTTTCCATGACACTAGAACCCGTGTCGCTGAGGCTGCTTGCGCAAAATGCTACCTGTGTGATAACATTTGAATTGATGCAAAATGTCTGATGGGGGATGGCCCTTTTCAGTATCTCAGCAGAATGGACTTGATTTCAGGTTACTTAAACTTTCGAAAGCAACATGTTTGTCGATTACCCGTGTGATCACATTTTGGGGGGAAATGAACCTTAAAACAACTTACTTATTTGTTGTCTTTGTATAATAAGCTGGGAAATGAGAAAGTATTTTAACATTGAACAAAATACAGACATCACCTCTACATATTGTTTTGTATGCTATCGTTTTCTCTGAAATAATGCAGACCAAGCAATAAATAATTTTTACATTTTGTACTGTGCCATTTGACCAAACTCAGAGATACTTTTGAGGGATTTTAATAAACAATATTATTGTGCAACAATGGTCATTTGTTGTTGTTGTTTTTTCTTTATATTGTGTCCACATAAATTGTCACTTCTGACTCAGTGTAGCTGCAAATAATTTCAAAGCGTTATTTCGACAACATTCTTTGCTCTTGTGGTTTTCTTTGAAGTCTTTGTTTTCCTTCCATTTTCTTAAAATTTAATTATTATAGACTTCACATAAATGTCACCATTAAAGTGAATAGTAGCTTTCCCACATGCATTCCCCTTTGACCAGTCAGCAGAATTTGGCATGCAGTGGAAAAACTCATAAGGGCTTTTCACACTTGAATTTGTTAACCCAGAGTCATTCTAAACATCTTGTACAAGGTTTTACACTGTTCATACTCTACCCTGGGTTAGTAATTAATCCAGGATATTCATCTCTCTAGAAATATTACTGTACACATTTAAACCCTGGGTTAAGGCTCTTCATTGCATATTATATAACATTGAGGGCATGAGGGAAATTTGACATTAACATATGATGATTATTTCCTTTTGTTGTTGTTTTATATCTTGCAGTTCGGTGCCAGTTGCAACAAACTCCTTAAGTAATACAATGGGGTCCATAAATCTGAGACCACATTGAAAATTTGGCATTTAAAATCAAATTTAAACCTGGACATAAACAGTTACATATTTTTTTTAAATGTGTAATTTTTCTATTTTTCAAGTTTTTCACTCAAATTGTTATGCAACTAATATAAATGGCAATTTTATTTTTACAACTGTATTTTTACAAAGCTGTTGATGTTTTACTTTTTTCATTAACTGCATCTGTGCCTTTTATGCAAATACCCTATCATGTCAAAGGGATAGTAAATCCAAAAATGAGCACAAAAGGAGATGTTTACCTCATGATGGCGCCGCGGATGGCTGCCTCGGTGTGGAGCGCTCCTATTGTTCTGTTGTTTTTGTTTGTCCTGTGTTTAGTAATCTTTTTCCAGTCAGTTTTATCAGAGACGAACTGCTGAACATTCAACAGCTTATACCAGGTAGTCTTTTCCCAGTTTTTGAATATTCAGACGTTTTGCTGGACATTTTAGTCGGAGGCGCAGGCGAAGGAGACGAGCCGGTGCGCTGGTCAAACTCCGTCGGCGCGGCTTTTGAACAGCCCTGCCGAGCATTCATCTTGCAAATCTCCGCTCTCTTCCTTACAAAACGGACAAACTACATCTCCTCACCTGCACAAACAAGGACTTTTCAACCTCTCAGTGCGTTACATCTGCCGGGCTTCCAGCTGTTCAGAGCGGATCACATCGTGGCGTTAACGGGGAAAACGAGAGGCAGTGGAACATGCTTTTACATCAGTGGAAGTTGGTGTACAGATGTAACAACATTAAAGAGGATGCGCTGTCCTAATTTGGAAGCGCTCTTTATTAACTGTAAGCCTTTCTACTCCCTGTGGGAGTTTTCCTCGTTTATTCTGGTGAGTGTGTATATCGCGCCAAACGCGTGTTTGAACACAGCGCTGCAACACCTGGCTGATCAGATCACAGACACAGAACAACAATACCCGGACTCAGTTATTATTATTCTTGGGGATTTTAACAAAGCAAATCTCACATGTGAACTGCTCAAATACAAACAGCACATCACATGCCCCACCAGAGACAGAAATATACTGGATCACTGCTATACAACAATAAAGGATGCATATCGCTCTGTCCCTAGAGCAGCTTTGGGACTCTCTGATCACTGTCTGGTTCATCTTCTTCCAACTTACAGGCAGAAATTAAAATCAACCAAGCCAGTAGTAAGGACTGTAAAGAGATGGCCCAATGAAGCAGAGCAGGAACTACAAGCCTACTTCGATTGCACGGATTGGAGTGTTTTTGAGGCTGCAGCCACAGACCTGGATGAGCTCACAGATACTGTTACATCATATATCAGTTTCTGTGAGGATATGTGCATTCCTACTAGGACTTATTTAAAGTTCAACAACAACAAACCGTGGTTTACAGCAGAGCTCAGGCAGCTTTGTCAGGCCAAAGAGGTTGCTTACAGGGGTGGGGATAAAGTTTTGTACAATCAGGCCAGGAACACACTGAACAAGGAAATCAGAGTGGCTAAAATAAGATACTCTGAGAAGCTGAAAAGCAAGTTTTCAGCTAACGACCCTGCATCAGTGAGGAGTGGCATGAAACAACTCACAAATTATAGGACTCCTACCCCCAACCCTGTGGTGGACCAACAACTGGCTGATGACCTGAATGTGTTCAACTGCAGATTTGAAAGGCCCAATCTCACACCCCACTCCCACTCTGACCTTTACTTCACACAAACACCAACACCTCCTGCAACCCCCCTCCTCCCCCCTCCTGCTACTCAACCTGCACTTAAGATCTGTGAAGATGATGTGAGCCGCGTCTTTCGGAAACAAAATATGAGGAAGGCTTCAGGCCCAGATGGCGTCTCACCAGCGTGTCTTCGATCCTGTGCTAACCAGCTGGCCCCCATCTTCACACAGATCTTCAATAGATCACTGGAGCAGTGTGAAGTCCCATGCTGCTTCAAATGCTCAATCATTATTCCTGTCCCAAAGAAACCAAAAATCACTGGACTTAATGACTACAGTCCTGTCGCCCTGACGTCTGTGGTCATGAAATCATTTGAAAGACTGGTTTTGGCCCACCTGAAGAACATCACTGGACCCTTTCTAGATCCCCTTCAATTTGCTTATCGAGCAAACGGGTCTGTGGATGATGCAGTCAACATGGGATTGCATCATGTCCTGCAACATCTGGACAGACCAGGGACATATGCTAGGATCCTTTTTGTGGACTTCAGTTCGACTTTCAACACCATCATCCCAGCTATACTCCAGAATAAATTACACCAACTCTCTGTTCCCATGTCTATCTGTCAGTGGATTACCAGCTTTCTGACGGACAGGCAGCAGCTTGTGAGACAGGGGAAATTCACTTCCAGCACCTGTACAATCAGCACTGGTGCCCCCCAGGGATGCGTGCTCTCCCCACTACTCATCTCCCTCTACACCAATGACTGCATCACCAAGGACCCCTCTGTCAAGCTCCTGAAGTTTGCAGACGACACCACTGTCATCAGCCTCATCCGAGATGACGATGAGTCTGCATACAGAAGGGAGGTTGAACAGCTGGCTGTCTGGTGCAGTCAAAACAACCTTGAGCTGAACACGCTCAGAACGGTGGAGATGATTGTGGACTTTAGGAGGAACACTCCAACACTGACCCCCCACCCCCTCACCATTCTAAACAGCACTGTGGCAGCAGTGGAGTCATTTAGGTTCCTGGGCACTACCATCTCACAGGACCTGAAGTGGGAGACACACATTGACTCCATTGTGAAAAAGGCACAGCAGAGGTTGTACTTCCTTCGCCAGTTGAGGAAGTTCAACCTGCCACAGGTGCTGCTGATACAGTTCTACTCAGCAGTCATTGAGTCTGTCCTCTGCACTTCAATAACTGTCTGGTTTGGTTCAGCTACGAAATCAGACAACAGAAGACTACAAAGGACAGTTCGGACTGCTGAGAGGATTATTGGTTGCCCCCTGCCCCCCCCTTCAATAACTATACACTTACAGAGTGAGGAAAAAGGCTGGAAAAATCACTCTGGACCCCACTCACCCTGCCATTACCTTTTTGAACTGTTGCCTTCTGGCCGACGCTTCAGAGCTCTGAGCACCAGAACCGTCAGGCACAGGAACAGTTTTTTCCTTCAGGCTATCCATCTCATGAACAGTTATAACTGCCCCATTGAGCAATAACTATGTGCAATACACAGTTTAGTCTTTTTTATATTTATCCAACACATCCAACCTCTTCTGCCATTTCATTCCTCTGGGGAAAAAAAACAACCAAAAAAACATTTGCACTGTACATAACAGATTTGTATTTGCACTGTACATAACAGATAACAAATTTGTATTAGATTGCACTACGTATGTGTATGTGTGTATGTATGTATGTGTGTGTCTGTGTGTGTGTATGTACGTATGTGTATAACTATTTTTTATTTTTATTATTATCTATGTCTTGCTGCTGTTTTTGTATTGTTTTTGTATTTTATTGTACACTGGAAGCTCCTGTCACCAAGACAAATTCCTTGTATGTGTAAGCATACTTGGCAATAAAGCTGATTCTGATTCTGATGTTAGGCAGAAATGTTCAGAATGAAAAGGAAAGTGAATGGTAACTGAGGCTGATATATCTCAAATATATGAACAAAAAAGCAAATTCACTGTAAGGCCATTTTTAATTTTTAAATAGCACCAGTAGTGGGCTGGATGTGTGTGTTTTTCAAAGACCTTTAAGTTTAACGTGAAGAAGCTTCTTAAAGCATTGTAATGAATGGTAATGAATAATTCCACTTAAAGCAAAACAAGCCACGCTTTTTTATGTATGCCAAGTGTGACACTCCTGTCCTACCCGCTCCGTACGGGACTCGAATCGGCGTCTTTGGCATGGGAGGCGGGTGCGCTAACAAGGAGGCTAAAGAGTCTAGCATCAATCG